>NW_028227275.1:48862500-48972500 GCF_978045245.1 Mus caroli
GAGAGGGTGAGCAGAGAAATTGAAACCGAGAGAGAAATCAGTCAAGCTAGGAAGCTTTAAGCATCTTCAAGATTGGTCAGGAAATGGTGAGGGAGGGAGGGAGGGTAAGAAGGAGTAAACTAGAAGTAAGGGGATGGGGCAGAGGAGGATGTAAATGAAGAGGGGTAAGGAAGACGGGGAAGGAAGAGGGGAGGTTTGGAAGAGTAATGATACTCAGCTTGAGAGCTAGTGCTCCCTCCTTCTTAAAAGTCAGAAATAAAATGGAGAAAAAGAAACTTAAGGTGGGAATGGCATAAAACAAACCAGTTGGCCAGAGATTAATTTTCTAAGGGTGTAGCTTCCTTTCACCCACCCTCTCTTCTCCTTTGCCTTGCTCCCTTACCTACTCAGATCTTCCTTGAGTGCGTTCTCATTGACCAGACTATGTCTCTGAGAGATGCTTAATTGATTACTCCTCATAGAAGAGCTGACCTGAGTCAGGGGCTGGGTTTGCTGGCTGAGAGCAATATGTGCAGCAGGTATGTAAGTGCAGAGACTACACAGGTACTTTCCAGGGTGGACAAGGGCTTGGCAGCACTAGAACCCCTGGGCTGAAAAGGACAGAAGTGCCATTCATTTGGAGGACCAGGAAAGCATAAGTTTGTTTTCAGTGTCTGCTTCTTGTCCCACTGTGTCCTGGAGGCAGCAATGTGGTGGGTTAGGACAAGGTGTCTGTTATCTGTTTATCTTGTTTCTTCTCTTTCTTTTTTATTAGATATTTTCTTTATTTACATTTCAAATGTTATCACCTTTCTCAGTTTCCTCTTATCTTGTTTCTTAAAACTCTGGCTGAGGAAATTGAAACAGAGAGAGAAATCAGTCAAGCTAGGAAGCTTTAAGCATCTTTAAGATTGGTCAGGAAATGGGGGTGGGGGGTGTAAGAGAGAGTAAACCAGAACTAAGGGGGGTAGGGCAGAGGATGTAAATGAAGAGGGGTAAGGAAGACAGGAAAGAAAGAGGAAAGGGAAATGAGAAATTAAAAGGTAATTGGCTGGGGGTGGTGAAAAGTGAGGCCAGGAGACTGGTCAGGGAACCCTCCACAGGCTCCATTACTTTGTGACTTTACTGAAGAAGAGGCAGCAACTCCTGTATTAAGGTCAGTGGAATCCTAGCTCCTCCTATCACAACATGGATTGGCTTAGGATAGCTGCAAGCATTGAATATTTTGCTATTACATGATTCTGTCTGGATAGTGGAAAAGCTAGGAGGTGGAGAAATGGATACGGAGTAGATTCTTAACCTCTTAACTCTTGCTAAAACACTTCCAAAGGAACTGAAAATTCATGTTGTTGTCTGTGGGAGAGGGAGCCCAGCAGAGATGGCCACTCAGACACTGTCTATAGCCGATTGAAAATCTTTATTCCAACTGGCTGAGAATAGTCGGGGGCCCAAGTATAACATCCCTGAGCATTTAGACTAAGGGGATTTTAAAGGCAAAAATCACAGCCTGCTATCTTGCTCAGCAAGAATTTTCTATAGAAGTCTTTCAAGGAGATCAAATTAGAGTTAAACCTAAAATAGCCTCAGCAAGAATATAAGATGATGGAACCTCTGCTTTGTCTTGCCCTGTCTCCTCTGCTCAGTTCATTTTTCTAAGTGTAACCCCCAAGTTCATTGACAGATTGAGAAATAAATCCGTGGCCTCAGAAATACTATAACACAGTCCAGTTCCTCAAGTGCTTTCCAATTTTCATTTCCCCAGAACCTCCACTGTTCTAAGATTGTCCCTAGTTAAGTCTTAGTATTGATAACAGTATCAATAGCAGTAATATTCCCTAATCAATCTGTCACAGGCAGTCATTGTATGAAGCCATTGCCTGCATATTGTTTGTTTATTTGTTTTGCTTTGTTTTGTTTTGTTTCAAGACAGGTTTCTTCTGTGTTGCCCTTGGATGTCCTGGAACTCGCTTTGTAGATCAGGCCTCAAACTCACAGAGACCTGCCTGACTCTGTCTCCTGAGTGCTGGTTACCATATCCAGCTTGCATGATGTATTTTTAATCTTCACAATAGTTGATGTTGAGTCTATGCCATGCCTTTTGGGGTGAAAAAGAGGCAGAAAATAAATAGCATGCTCAAGACCATATAGCTGTGAGTGAAGTCTGAGGTGATCCTAGACTCATGGACACTCACTCTTCTGGACATATCACCATAAGATATATTTGTCTCATTTACAGTTGCTGCTGCTTTTTGCAAACAGGAAACTAGGTCCAGAGAGGTTACATAGATTTCCATTGTAGCTTAGTAGCAGTAGTTATTGGCAGAAATCTAGGGCTCAGATTCTACAACAGAAGGCTTAAGATCATGGATATAGTCTTTTTTTTTTTTTTTAAAGATTTATTTATTTATTATGTGTAAGTACACTGTAGCTGTCTGTCTTCGGACGCACCAGAAGAGGGCATCAGATCTCATTACGGATGGTTGTGAGCCACCATGTGGTTGCTGGGATTTGAACTTCGGACCTTTGGAAGAGCAGTCAGGTGCTCTTACCCACTGAGCCATCTCACCAGCCCGGATATAGTCTTTGAATGGCTCCCACTCAGCTTAGTGCATCACTTAAACAATAATGTGAAGAAGCAACCCATGGCTGACAGTTCCAGAGACAATTTCCATGTTCTTTTCAATAAACTAATAATTTTATGATTAAAGACTATGAAAGCGCACAATTTCATCATGTTAGTGGTAGCTGGTTTATAATCCCTCACTGAGTATGATCACAAGATTAGTCTGCATGGGAAGAACCCTCTTTAAAAGAATAGGGTTAGTCTGCAGTTAAATGCATGAACTTGCTGCTCTTACAGAGGTGATAAATTCAGTTCCCAGCAATAGTGGTTCACAACCCCCTGAATCTCAAGTTTGAGGGAATTGAGCACCCTTCTCTTGGTTACCATGGGCCTTTCATTTACATGGTGCAATGCCCAGACACACACAAGCACATAAAATTAATAAAGAAATAAAAGATAGTTAATGAAAAATGATTTGTATATCTCTGTTTATTTTTATTTGAGTAAATAAATCGGCATTGTGACTATAGAAGAAAAAGTCCTTAACTTCTAGAGATAGGAAGTGACTTAGGTTTAAAATGGCATCTAGAATAAAAGACAATGTAAATTTGCTGCCGGGAGACCTCCTGGGTCATCATACCAAAGCTGGTTCAGAGTTATAGGTAAAAGTTCAGAAGGTGTTTTAGGAAAATCAGAAGTCTTTGAAATCGGGGTACAAGCTCTGCAACCATAGCTTCTGGGCTTGAATAGAAAGGGTTAATATCCACCGAGGACTCATTGCTATCAGCAGTGGCTTCTTCATACTCTGGGGGTGGAGTCAGATTTAGCTGCTGGATTTGCTGCTGAGGTGGTTGAAAGCCTCCATGGGGTTGGATCAGGAGAATCTTCATCCTGTGAGAAAACACAAGCATACCTCGACCAGCAGTTAACAGTACATTGGGGCCTTTCCACAATGATTGATCACAAGAAGAGGATGTTGGAGAATATGATGTGGAAGCTATAGTTAAATTTTCTTTTTTATAATTTAGTAATATGTCCCTCTAAAGTCTGATAATCTCTTTCCATAATAGATTGTCCTTATGGGTTATATGGAATATCTATAAGAATCAAAGAGGTGAGTACAGAGAGGGTAAATAAATATATTCAAGTAGCATGTTTTACTAGAGGCATCTAGTGGGACTATGAGGAGTGGATACAACAACCAAATTGCAAGATTGTGTGTAATTAATTTGCTTTAATTGTTGGCTTGAAATTTCTTTTTGTACCTATTGTAGAGCTTATTTTGTCTCGTAAAAGTTTATATCCCTAAAAGTTTTTGAAAATTATTTAATGTTATGAGCTTATCCAGCCTTAATTCTTAAGGATAGTCTTATAGGAGCCTTCACTTTCCTGACTTTTTAAAATAACAAATATATGGATATTCCAGGGACTGTTGTAAAGTTCTATATGTTCCAGTTGTAATTGTTCATTAACCAGAGCTGTAACTGCTTGTATCTTTTCTATAGCCAGGAGCCATTGTCCACTCAAAGAGGAGTCTCAGATTTCTAAATAATGGATGGGGTCAGCAGCCACTTCAACAGTGGCCCCTAGGAAAAAACTGATCAAAACCTAATCCCTCTCTGTTATTTCATTTAGGTTGTATGGGTTCTGTAACACCTTGACTATTTTTTTCTTAGTCTCATATTGGGAACAAGTTTCATTTGTATCACTTGAGAGGCAACTTAGTAATTTGGACTTATTAAAGGAACTCCCATCTATTCCAAAATGTTTCTTCCCTATAATATGAAAGGTAAAGATAGAATCACATAGGGACAAAAAGAACCAGAAGACTTTTCATATAGCATTGTTAAAATTCTCAACATTTTTTGCCACATTGGCAGTTTGTCTTAAGTGAACAAAAGTTGATGGGGTACTTTGAGACTGCTAAGAGGAGGGCCAGCCTTTTCCAGTGATACAAGATATATCAGCTATTGTATCTATAAGACTTTCAGCAGCTTTACCCTGTACCTTTAAATTTTCATGAAACCTGAGTTTTTATCTTCCTGTATTTAGAACGCCATATAATTAAGATAAGATAAGGAAGCAAAAGCAATTGTGCAACTCAACTCTTTGTCCCAGATGTACGGTTTTAGTGTGTGTGTTTTGGCGGGGGGGGGGGGGGGGAGGGTAAAGCATAACCTTAATCTCTCCCATACAGTTTGAATCAATTACCCCTGGAATGACCTGAATTCTTTGTAGAGAGATTGAACTTCTTCCTTGCATAAGACCCATATATCCTGGAGGCAGAGAGACACACCCACAGTGGGTATATAAATTATGAGAAAATCTGAGGTTAATATTACTGAGGTGGTAGAACTGAGGCCCAGTCCTATAAATATTGCTTTTATTTCCTCACATGAAGTGATGAGATGGGAGCCATACCAAAGCTATTTTAAGGCACTTTTCCTTATTTGTTCTAACTACTTGAGGCCTAGGCCTGGAAGCTTCATGCCTCTGTACAATCCAATCTTCTAATACGACTAAGTCAACTGCTCTGACTGAATTGCTCTGCCTGGCCTCAAGCAAGCTCTGGCAATAAGTTCAATTCTTCCGGCTTCTTCTCATTCTCTAGCTTGTTCTCTCTTCACCTATGCCTAGCTTGTTCTCTCTGCAATCTATCTCTGTAAACAACTGTCCCAGTAAAGTGTACACATACACTCACACCATTTCTCTCCACCCCCCTCTCTCCCTTTAAGTAGCCTCTCTTTCCTTTGCTGTTCTTGTGTGAGTTGGGCATAACCTATCTCTGACTCATTCTGTCAAATCTTTCCCTAATTCTTCACTTTGTCTACTCCTCAATTAGAAGTCACTTTCCAACATGACTGCTTCCTTCTACAAAGTAACCTTACCTTCAGTGTTAGGGATTAAAGGTGCATTCTGAGAATGTGCCTGTATTCCAGCCAAATCATACCATAGTTGAGGGAGTGTCTGCATTCTGGCCACATCATATATACCTAAAAGATCGTTGGATGTGATCCCTTGCCACAGTAGCCATGTTTCCGGATTAAATTTCCTCTACATAATCCTGAACTGCCTGGGGTAGAGCTGAGGAGTTTCTGGACCCCTCTTGGCTGAAAAAAAGGGGCTGTATTATCCTAATTATTTGAGGGGCATACAGTTGTCCCTATAACCATTTTTCTTGGCTGGCAGACTGAGATTATATTACTATCATTAGCAAGTCTAAGAATTTCTCCTTGAGTCCTTATAAGAGGGAGCAATGTTCAATCCTTATAATATTTGGAATGGCATTCTCTTTCTCATTGAAAACCCTTTTTTTCAATTAGATATTTTCTTTATTTACATTTCAAATGTTATCTCCTTTCCTAGTTTCCCCTCTGAAAATCCTCTATCCTCTCCCCCATCTCCCTCCTCCTCAACCCACCCACTCCTGCTTCCTGGCCCAGGCATTCCCCTATACTGGGGCATATAACCTTCACAGGACCAAGGGGCTCTCTTCCCATTGATAACTGACTAGGCCATCCTCAGCTACATATGCAGCTAGGGCCATGAGTCTCCCTGTGTGTTTTCTTTGATTGGTGGTTTAGTCCCAGGGAGCTCTGGGGTTACTGGTCCGTTCATATTGTTGTTCCTCCTAGAGGGCTGCATACCCCTTCAGCACCTTGGGTACTTTCTCTAGCTCCTTCACTGGGGACCCTGTGCTCTGTCTAATGGATGACTGTGACCATCCACTTCTGTCAGGCACTGACAGAGTCTTTCAGGAGACAGCTATATCAGTCTCCTGTCAGCAAGCTCTTGTTGGCATCTGCAATGGTGTCTGGGTTTGGTGGGTGTTTATGGGATGGATCCCCAGGTGCGGCAGTTTCTGTGTGGTCATACCTCAGTCTCTGCTCCAAACTTTGTCTCTGTAACTCTTTCAATGGGTATTTTGTTCCCCCTTCTAAGAAGGACTCAAGTGTCCACACTTTGGTCTTCCTTCTTCTCAAGTTTCATGTGTTTTGCAAATTGTATCTTGGGTAGTCTGAGCTTCTGGTCTAATAGCTACTTAGTGATACTTACTTAATACCTCAGTGAGTGCATATCAGATGTGTGCTTTTGTGATTGGGTTACCTCACTTAGGATGATATCCTCCAGATCCATCCATTTGTTTAAGAATTTCATAAATTCATTGTTTTTAATAGCTGAGTAGTACTCCATTATGTAAATGTACCACATTTTCTGTATCCATTCCTCTGTTGAGTGACTTCTGGGTTCTTTCCAGCTTCTGGCTATTATAAATAAGGCTGCTATGAACATAGTGAAGCATGAGTCCTTATTACAAGTTAGTGCATCTTCTAGGTATATGCCCAGGAGTGGTATTGCTGGATCTTCCAGTAGAACTATGTCCAATTTTCTGAGGAACCACCAAACTGACTTCCAAAGTGGTCGTACTAGCTTGCAGTCCCACCAGCAATGGAGGAGTGTTCCTCTTTCTCCACATCATTGCCAGCATCTGCTGTCACCTGAGTTTTTGATCTTAGCCATTCTGACTAGTGTCAGGTGGAATCTCAGAAGACTTTACAACATGATCCAGCACAACACAGGTCTACTCCATCTATTCCATAAACATATTTTATGAATTTGGTGGAAGGATATGCTTTATGACCAGCATTGTTCAAATGGTGATGTAATAAAGAAATATAGATCCAGAGAAAACAAAGATGACAAGTCACTGGCACCTATCACAGATCTCTGAGGAGAGACCATTGAGATTCTGAAGAGCGATGCCCCAACAGAAAACAGCTGCAGCTGCTGCTTGCCCCTCTAGGAGACAGGGAGTGTGGGACAGTGGTGCTGCCAGCAGCCTTCAAGCACAAAGGTTGAACACTGTGAGCCTCATGGCAGCCAGGAGCTCCCATGGGACCTGCCCCGAGATGCCCCCCCCCTCCAGCTGTAAGATCATCCTGATTCTGGGCATTACTATGTGACATACTAGTTTCCATACAACTATGACAAACAAATATGTGATAGAGAGATGAGAAAGATGGAGGACTGGAGAGAGGAGTGAGGGTGGATGGAGGCAGATGTAGAGATAAGACAGTAGGGAGGGGTGTGAGAGAAGGTTGTGGTAATGGGAGAACATGTCATTGCTAGTAGAGCATAAAGGGTGCTGTGTGGCATGGAATTTGCACAGACACAGCCCCTGAACACCAGCTACACAACCACCATGGCTCTGAGGAACAATAAGATGTCTGAGATAAAGAACTGTTCATTTTCTGGATTGGGCCTCCTCAAAGGACCTCTATGGTCCATACTGCCCCTGAAGGCCATGTTGGTATCTGTGGCTGACTGCCCCAGGCTGTGCTGAAACCCGAGGTTCATGTGGATGTTCGTGGTCTGTGCTTCCACTAGAGGTAACGTTGAGGTCCACGGTCTGTGCTGCCAATAGAGGCTGTGTGTACATCTATGGTCTGTACCCCTGCAGAAGACCATATCGATGTCTGTCATCCATGTTACCACTCCAGGCCATGTGGATATCTGTGGTTTGTGCTGCTGCCTGAAGCCATGTTGACGTCCATCTGCTGAGCTGCCACCAGGGACCATATTGTTGTCTGTGGCCAGTGTTGTCCCAGAGACCATGCTGATGTTCTTGGCCTGTGCTGCCACCATACACATCATAGTGATATCCGTGGCCCATGCTACAGCAGAGGATCATGTTCATGTGCCCAGTCTATACTGCCACCAGATATCATACTAAGGTCTCTGGCATATGCTGCCTCTGGAGACCATGTGGGATCAGACCATGATCTGTACTGTCACCAGAAGCCCATGTCCATGATCCATGCTCCTGATGACTGTAAAGGGCAAGGAAGCTACTTTTTCATTGGCATGGATGACTGCAGACTTACAGTTAAGAGAGACATAGAAGGTTTCTGTGAAAACCCCTACTCCCATATCACCTACACTGCCCCCCAAATGTAACAGCATAGACAAATACTCTTAAAATTTTTGATAAGGATGCTGAAGTGTAGTTGCTCTCAACTTCTGGAGGGGTTGCCCATGGGATACTTATTCCTCTGCAAATTCCCCATTGCTCTGTTACCTCCATCTTAAAGGAAAACTAGGGCTTAGCATCAAGGTAAGTATAACACTTTGAATTCCTGGACTGCAAGCTCCTATGTGGAAAGGTTCCATCTCCATCTGTATTTGAATTCTATCTCTCCTTCAGATTCTCGGCTTGGGCCTGTCACGTCTCTTGTCAATGATATACTTTCCAACCAACAAAATTCAAATATAAACTACTTTCCATGGCAGTTATGGGGCTAACAATTAGAGGTAATTTATGTTAAAATTTTAGGATAGTACTTGACATATAATGCTCCCTTTCTGTTGTTGGGGTTATTGTGCTTGGCGGGTAAACTAGCGCTTATTAACTTAGTATACTGGGGCAAACAAGACCAGAGCTGAAATGGAATATGGGCCACCACTTTATCATTTCCTCTGCACAGTATATGACAGCTGTATAGATTCAGCCATAAATTGAATCATTTTGAAATTAGTGTTTCAGGTGAACCATCTGTTTCATCTTTAAGCTATCATGAGCTGTTAGGAGAGCAGGTCACAGAGGTACCTTTGTGATATAAAGACAAACGTGAAAACCCTGTACCATTCTTCTCAGTTATACCACTATATACTGCTATGAAATATACACATAACAAATTTGGCTATCCTTGGTCAAAATTGCATAGTTTTTCCTGCCAAGAAGCTGCTTCCTTGTATGAAATTATCTCCATTTACATGATTCTTCCTATGTGAGTAGATAGGATTGTGGAAGGGATTCATATTTCAAGTCACATCAAAGTAATCTTTTACTGAAAAAAAACAATTGTAATTTTGTCTAAAACAATCACAATGATGAAAATAAAAATATCAGGTACAGTCTATTAAGAGAAACTGGAAAATGAAACCAATATTTTTAATAGCATGGAAATATCCCGAGTCTAGATGATCTATTAAATCATAACAACCTATATTCTTATAGTACTTGAGTTTATAAAATGATTTTTTTGTATATTGATTCTCACTGTGACCTTATTAGGCAGGTAAGGAAGACTGTTTTCCATTTGTTTATGGAGAGGGACAAGAGAAAGGAATTGCTGGAGGAAAACTGAAGACTTGGGTAAGTTTGATGAAGTAAGAGCTCTTTCTATTCTCCAGCTCAGTTATAAAAATGACCCTTTTCTGAAACCACAAAGGTCTTTGAACACATCAGGAAGATTGAGTATTGACAGGCATTTGAGAATGTCAGTTCAAATCCTCTAAGTTGTTTCTTCCTATTCAAGTTTCATAAAGCTAGAAAACCTGAATAGCTAGAAAACCCATGCCAAGCCTAGATGTATCTCTGTATATCTCTATTGCAGATCAATAATCTGACAACCACATATACTACTTCCCTTTCCATTAAAACTGTCAGGTCAAGTAGACCTGCAATCCTAGCACTCTGAAAGCAGGAGGAGATGTTTACCTTCCTGCTGAATAGGGGCTCCATGTTTCAGGAAACAACAATAACCAAAATACCTATACACACACACACACACACACACACACACACAGAGAGAGAGAGAGAGAGAGAGAGAGAGAGAGAGAGAGAGAGAGAGAGAGAGAGAGAGAGGTCTAAATTGTTCCAGATGTCTTTAAATATTTGAAAATCATTTATAGCACCCCATACAGTGTGACAAGGTTGCTGCTGGTGAAAGCATTTGGACTGAAGGCATGCTTTCCAGGACTTTCCAGGCATGGCCAGAGTAAATTTATATTAGCTTATGTTATTCTTAATCTCTACATCTGAAAATATTAGTGTTATTTCAAATGATAGCAGGTTTAGTCTTTACCATACTCTGTCATTGCTATCTTTATTACCACAGTGTAGCATTGCTAGAATATGAACCCATGACTGTTGGCATCATTTTCACAATAATATGAGTTAGGGAAAATGAGACCACATGCTATAAAAATGAAAGTTGTGGACAAAAGTTTACAAAAAAGAAATGCATAGACCACTGGGGGATGGTAGGTAACTGAGCATTAGCATTTATGCATTTGGTTCCTTTGCTGACTATTACGTGATGTTAGGGAAAGAAGTTATAAGAAAAATGTTCAGTCCCTCAATATGTTTACCAACAGGTCAGGGGTCAGGGAGGCCATTTTCTTTCTTGCCTACTTAAAGGATTTGAGTATGGATGTAATTGAAGATATAGCAGATTCTTGCATGTTAGATGCTGGGTGAACGGAGGTACCTATTGCCAAAATAACTATCCCTTATGAGCAAATAATTAGTTAAGTAGTAACTTTTTATTATTGTCATTCAATAGTTCTAAATGATTGTACAGTACTCTTTATGAAATTGGCATCTTAAAATACAAACAATTTAAATCCTGGCATGGTGAGGTATCCCTAGAATGTAGGCACTATAAGCAAGACATTTATAAGTTTGAGAACAGCAGGGACTAATTGGAGAATTCCATGGAAACCTTGATTATATGATCAAACCCTATAGCAGAAAAACAGTAACGAACAAATGAATACAATTTCCAGTACAATATGATAAAAATATTGCACTTGATGAATGGCTTGGCAAAGATAAAAATTATATTGTTTAAAGTAATAAGCAAGACCTAAAGTACTCCATCAGGAAGTTGGTAGATTTTAAAATATCTGCCCAAGCCCTCTGTCTTCTCTCTTTTTTTGTTGGGAAATGACCCTATTAAACACAAGGCTTTTCTGACTGGTTTGATAGGAAGCTGAACTTGTATTTTGGATCCCATGTTAAACTCTGATTAATTATACTCACAGATCTTTTGAGGTTGGTGCTGAGTTTTCCACAGGAATTTTGTGAATTGCTCACTTAAAAAAAAAGAAAAAAGAAAAAGAAACATATATACCATTTATTTTTAGGGCCCCAAAGAAGAGCAGAGTGATTGCAGTATTTATCAAATTAAGATGGAATCTAGAAAAAGAGCAAGTGAATTAACAAACCTGCAGAACCAATGGGAATATTCACTCAAGAAATATCGGCAAGATCAGACATATAAGACAATTATCATTACCTTAGATGGAAATCAATGGAAAAATGAAAAAATGAAATATACACTCACACATAAGAAGACAGATAGTTTGTATGCAGCACTCAACACCCTTAATGCTGTCAAAAACGAAATAGAAAGTCAACAGAACAAAGAAATGCTGGTGTATGGCAAAGAAGGAATCAAAGGATATATAAACCTTGGCATGCCCCTCTGCTGTTTTCCAGAAGACAGCCACGTGGTCATTACCTTTTCTAAAATGAAAAAAGAACAGGAAGAAGATAAGCAAGTGTATCGTTGGCAGGACCATGTGTGTACTGACTGAGTGGAATTTTATATTGATGCAGTTGGGAAGAGGAACGAAAGAATTCTCAAGTGTAGAGAACTTCAAGAAGAGGGGAACAAACTCTGTATGTATGGCTTCAAGGGAGACACCATTAAGGAAACTCTGAGGAAGGATGGCAGGTTTTATTCCTTTGTAGAGAGTGACCACTGGAAGCTCATTAAAGACTTTGACACCATCATAGAAAACACCCAGTCAGTTGATGAATTGGAGGGCAAACTCTTTCAGGTGGAGCTTGAGATAGTAAAATGTCCCCAAGCAGCAGACCCCATTGATTTAGAGAAGCCATCTTATAGGAAAATAAAAGAATACATTGTGGATAAGTACCCCACAATGAAGAAAGAGTGTGAAAAACTCAGAGCATACATCAAGGAAGAAAGTCAGAGAACTTCCTCATTTGAAATACATAAAGAAAACTTCAGGAAACTGACCAAAAACCCCACCCCAGCTAAAGTGCTCAAACTTCTTTCACAGTTCAGTGACTCAGTTGGGCTCATCATTTGGAACAACGGGGAAAATGAGGGCTGTGCTACCTGCTTTGTTTTTACAGGGCTGTACATTCTCACTTGCTGGCATGTGATCAATGACATTGTGGGTGAAGGCATAGAACAAAGTAAGTGGGCAGATAAAATTAGTCAATATGTGAAAGTCACGTTTGATTATGAAGAGTTCCTGGAAAAAAACTCCTTCTTTTTTGTTGAACCCTGGTTTGAGATATCTGATTACATCATTGACTATGCTGTCCTGAAACTGAAGGGAAATGGACAAGAACCTGCAGGGCTGTATAATGGAATAACTCCTGTACCATCCAGTGGGTTGATATATATCATTGGTCATCCTGATGTAAAACAGAAGCTTAGTGAGGGCTGTGTTGTGATTTCTCAAGATGAGCACATTCAAGAAAGAAAATCAATGAAGGGCCTTAATACTATGCAATATATCTATATATACACCCAAAGAAGTTTCCAAGAAACAGTTCATGAACCTGGTGTGGCTGCCTGTGACAACACTTTCTACTGTGGATCTTCTGGATTTCTTGTATTTGATTCTAAAGGGTCTCTGGTAGCCATGCACACTGCTGGCTTCATTTGTGAGTATGAGAGTGGTGTTTCCAGTATTGTAGAGTTTGGCCCTTCTATGGAATGCATCCTCAGTGATATTCAACAAAAGCATAAAATATGGTATGATGAGGAATGTGTAAATCAGCAGGATGTAGAAATGAAAAGTCAAGATTATTGAGGACTGGAGAGAATTTAATCTATTTTTCCTTTTTATAAAAAAAAAATAACATTCTTACTCTTTGAAAGTCTCACACATTTATATAATCTATATTGACCATATCCATCTACTCCCACCTTCTTTCAACTCTTCTAGGACCTACCTCAGTTTCATGTCTTCTTTTTAATTATTTGCTTTTCACAACTTCCTGAATTCAGTTAGTACTACTCATATGGCCACCCACTGGTACATGAGCAACCTACCAGCAGCCATGTCCTCAAAGGAGTGTGACTTTCCTTGCATCAGAAGCCATCAACTGCCAATAGCTCCTCAACAAGGGATAGTATCCTGGAGGCCCCAGCTCATCTTTGCAGAAATTTTGATGGGCTTGATCTTGTTTGGGCAACCACAGCTTCTGTGGATGGACATCTGCTTCATCCTTGTCATGTCTAGAAGACAGTAAGCCACAGCTCTTCTCTCCTTCCTCTGCCTCTTAATATTCTTTGTGTCCCCTTGTTCATCAAGTTCCCTGAGATGATCAGGGTTAATGCAGATGACCCATCCAAACATGAACACTCACAGTTAATTATTCTCAGCACCCGAGCATTGTTTTAAGTCTTCTCTGATCAGTGTTGAGTATGGCACAAATCTCCCCGTGTCTGTAGCCTATTTTCTTCTGCTTTTTAAAAATAGATGTGTATTAGTTCTTTTAAAATCTAAGACATGCATACATTATATTTTGATCCTATTCACCTTTCTGTTTCTCTTCTTAACTCTTCCCAGATTTACCCCACCTCTCTTCCAACTTAGCATCCTCGTTTTTGTTAGTTTTTAAAGTAACACCAGTCCAATTTGTGGTCCTCGTATACTGATGGGTGTTGGGGCATTACTGGAGCATGTTTGAACTACCAGAGTCAATACCCTTAAGAAACTGACTTTTCCTTCCCTCATAGTCTTCAATTGCTAGAAACCCTCAGCTAAGGATTGAAGTTCATAAACCCCTTCCCCACCCATTTCAACTGAAAATCAGATGATAATGATCTACTTTTATAATTAATCTAACTTAAATATCTTATGATTTTATTTGGAGTTTATTAGCTTATAACAAATGTCTCCCTTTCTGTTCCAAGATTCCATTCATATTTACATTTAGTTATCATGTCTCCTTTTAAGTTCCTGAAGGCTGTGGCAGCTTTTCTGAGCTGTTAGTTTCAATGACCCTGACAGTAGGAAGAATACTAGTCAGCAGCTTGTAGGATGTGCCTCTACTGAGGTTTGCCCGATGACTTTCTGATGATTAGATTGAGTTATGAGTTCTGAAGGTGATCACAGTCAGGTATCATTTTCATGCTGTCACATCAAAGGTTTATTTAGTCACATGAGATTTCTTCTTAATGCTACAGACTCATGGCACTTGCTGAAGTGGTATTTGCTAGATTTCTCCATTGTGAAGTTCTTCTTCTTTTCTTCTTCTTTTCTTCTTCTTCTTCTTCTTCTTCTTCTTCTTCTTCTTCTTCTTCTTCTTCTTCTTCTTCTTCTTCTTCTCCTTCTCCTTCTCCTTCTCCTTCTCCTTCTCCTTCTCCTCCTCCTCCTCCTCCTCCTCCTCCTCCTCCTCCTCCTCCTCCTCCTCCTTCTCCTTCTCCTTCTTCTTCTTCTCCTTCTTCTTCTTCCCCCTCCCCCTTCCCTCCCCCTTCTATCCTGTCTCTACTTTCTGTTTGTACCCATGGGAAGGAAGTCACTATACATAGTCCTTTTTTAAAGAGTTAGGATTTGTGTTCCTCCTTCCTGGAGTAGGTATTCCTAGAGTATCTACATAATTCATTAGGCTTATTCTGCAATTGGAATTTCTTTCTTCTTATTGACTCTTTTATTCAATTAGTAGGAATGTCATTAAAGGCACTGAAACTGTGCCCCACTGTCCTATGCACATGTGTTTTGCCTCCAACCCTCTTTACATTTGTGCATCCATGCCTACCTCTAGTAATGCACTGTGCCCACCAAATTCCAAACCTCTTTGCAGAGATTTGAACCCAGAGCTTTATGAATACTAAATATGTCTGTAGTACTGAGCCACCCTACTAGTCCCTGAGAATTTTCAGTAATATATTCTTTTCTTTTGTATCTATGTCCCTATATCATGGGAGGAGTGCTTTCCATCTTAAAAATACTGAATTAAAATATGGCAAAGAAATATATGTATATGTAGTAACCTGCATAGATAGATAGATAGATAGATAGATAGATAGATAGATAGATAGATAGATAGATCTATAAATATTTGCACCCATAACCATTTGTATCTACAGTCAATTACAGAACCATCATAGATGTCACCAAATCTGATTCATAACTGCATAGAATATTTCAGCCTCTTCTCAGGGCATCCCTGTAAATTCTCACTCCAACTTTGGGAAACAGATTTTTTTTTCTACCACATCTCAGTAATTTAGTTAACTGATTAATCAGAGTATAGATAGATAAAACATAGATGATACATACATATATACAAGTATAGATACATAGATAATAGCTATTTAGATAACTGCATAGATACATAAGTAATAAATGCATACATAGATATATACAGTTATATGTATAAACATAATATACACAAACATATAAATGTTATATACATATATACATACATATATATATACACCCATAGATAAATATTTGCTATAGATAAAAATACATAGATATAGCTACAGAGACATAAATTCACAGACATACATATTATAAAGATATATAATAGCTATTTTTATAACTACATGGATATATACCTAAATATATAGAAGATAATATATAGCAGTAGCATACATGGCAGAATTTTTCATCTGTACTTGGATAAAAATGAATGTTTTATTAACTAAACAGTGCTCCTGTGCAATTCTTTTGCTTTTATCTGACATATGCCTTTCCCTTCTAAAGTTGAATCAACGATTCCACCCACCCCACACACACCCCAATTGAGTGAGAGTCTTAAAGCATTTGGAATGGTTACGCAAATAATAAATTCTCTTAGGATAACACACATTCATGCTGTCTTCTGAGCCTTTGAGTTTCTAAATGATTTTGTAAATTTGCATAATTTAAAGCTCATAGTGTGATATTTACTGGATTTAGCAGATAGTGTAATGTCATTTGTCTACTAGAGTATCTACTGTAAATGTAACTTTTATTCACCTGATGTAATTGTCATATCTCAGGTTTACTGCCTCAGTCTGCTAACCTAAGCCTAGTCCTTGAAGTTTCTAGCCTCCATAGAAGTCTAGAAGGTTTTTAGCCTTTGAGACTGACTGATAAATAAGGTCACCCTTTCTTGTTCTTTCTGAGCTTGGCTAGCTGGTTTAAAACTCCTGTCCAAGCTGATTGATTCAGTCTGGCTTTTCTCGGGTGCTTACTGAATTGTCCTGCTTATTCTCATACTAACTCTGGTAATCTGTTCTAATATTCTATCTCCTTCTTGTTCTTTGGCTCATTCTGTCTTCACATGTATCTCTCTTGCATGATCAAATATCCTGCAACAATCTACAGAGTAGTTTGGCTATTCTATCAAGTCCCCATTCTATCCTTTCTTCTTCCTGAATGGTGGGGACCATCCATCGTCTTATACTCCTCATAGTTTTACCTTCTCCAGAATGTCACATAAGTAGAGTCATATGGCATGTACTTTTTTTTTTTAACAAGAGCACAAATCTACTTTTATTTATTTACTCTCCATTAGTTTAAATCTGGGATGGATACAGCATCACACGGATTCTGTGTCCAATGGCTTTTGCAGGAAGGTTGCTTTGGAATTTGGCACGAACCACTGTTTCCATGGGCCTGAGTTACTTTTCCCCAGATCACTCTGGTTTTGTTTGGTTTGCCTCCAGGAGTTGCTGTATCGTTTTTTGCTTTATACACATGAGCACATCTCTTGCCTAAGTAGAACTCCGTTTCATCTCGGGCCTAAACGCCTTCAATTTTAAGAAGAGGCGTGTGCTCTTTTTGGTTTTGGAGACCTCACTTGTACCAGCAAAAATGGCCTTGCACTACAGCCTTCCAGGCATACTTGCTTTTAGAAGTCCTGTTCCCAGCAGGCTTCCACAGACACCAAGATGGTGGAAAGGGCATGTACCTTTTAAGACTGCCAATAGACCACTAATGTTTCTTGTGTACTTTGTGGGATGATAGCTCATTTCTATTCATTACTGCATAGTGATATGTATATTTTCTACAATTTGTTTATTTACTCTCTTTTGCAAGAGATCTTAGTTGCTTCCAATGTTCTGTGATTAATGAATAAAACTGCTACAAAACTCTGTGCTTTGGTTTTTGTATGACATACATTTTCAACACTGTTGGCCAAATACCAGCCAAAGTGTATAACTGGGGTCTATACTAAGACAATGTTCATCTTTGTAAAAATCTGCCAAAATTCTTCCAAAGTAATTACTATTTTGCATATTCCAACAATAACAAATGAGAGGTCTTATCCCCAGCACCAACATTCAGCATCATCTGCTCTGTGTTGTGGGTTGTTGGATTTGGATTGGAAGCATACTGGGACGGCTGGAGATCTTCTGAGGAGTACAAGATTTACTAAAGAAGTGGAGGCTAGTTAAGGGGAGCTAGAATATAATGGACTTAAGAATGAGAGGCTCTTTGAGTATGAGAGGAGGAAAAAGAAGATACCTTCTATAGAACTGCACCTAGAGGATGTTGACCCAAAACCCTGGAACAGGGAGAAAACTTGCTGAGAGAGGTGATGTGCCATGCTGGGGGGGAGGGGGCAGTCAGGCCTAGCAAGGGATTAGGAACTGAAGAGGTGCACAGCATCTGAATTAGGCCAAAGACTGATGAGCTCTGGCCTTGTAACTCTCTCATACTGTTCTGGGGGTCAGAAGTTGATGGCCTTTGGAAATTTAACTATTTTGCTATTTTGTCATTAAAATCTGCTTACTTCTGATAAAATTACTAAAACTGGTAACAGCAAGGGAATTAGCAAAAAGGCTTCAATATTTCTCTCTGGCTCAAGGGCCCCTCCCTAGCCAGGCAAAAAGCTTGGAATTTGTTAACTCTTTGTGAGCCAGAGAAAAAAGAAGAGAAAGAAAGCGAGAAATCAAGCACACACATAGACACATGCAGACACATATATTTTGGCTGGGCTTGACCACCCAAAAATTCCACAACTGTTCAAGCATACTTACCTACCTGCCACATGGCATGTACCCCTCTCAGTCACCACCAACTGCTAACAGTTTCTCAATCAGTAAGGAAGACCTCAGGGGCTTCTCTCTCCGTGATGCTGCAATAGGGACTGGCTTGAACTTGTGCAGTTCTGTATAAGCATTCGTATAGGCTGTGAGTTTATCACTGCACCAGGCATGGCATGTCAGAAGACAGTGTCTCATAGCAGTCCTTTCTGACCCCAAGCATTTAATCCTGTCTCCTCCTCTTATACAATATCCTGGAGCTTTGGAGTCAGTTGTGGCTGAGCACTGCACAGACGTTTGTTCTCTGCATCTTGACAAGTTGTAAGTCTCTGCAGTAACTGCTGCACACTGTCAAAAGGAGCTTCTCTGACGGGGATTGAAAGCTGGTTTTACCTATGGGCATAGAGGTAAGTTTTCAGAAGACAGTTTGATACTATATTAATTTAGTAACATAACAGTAATAGCTTCTCCTCTAAGGCATGTGACTTTCTCAATCACAGGTTCTTGGTCAGATTTACAATACCAGGCACAAGTTTCCTCCTATGAAACAGGTCTTAAGCCAAACTAGAAACCAGTTAGTGATTCTTACAATGCTTACACCACCATCACACACTTGGGCATATATCTGGCCAATGATTATTGCACCTCACAAGGTTCACACCTAAATAAGATTGTTACTGACTTTTCCTCCAGAAGCCTCCATGGCACTTTCACATGGTATGAGAGCTAACCAGCAAGGACTAAACTTTTAGGTTGAAACTAGTTTGTTTTCTTCGTGTCCTATGGACAAAATATGTCATGTCTTTAGCAGTAGAGTCACATCATGTTTTTGTAGGTAACCAAGAACAATGGTAAAAGCCTGTATTGCTTTGGGGGTCTCTGGGAACCACCAGCTTGAAGGGAGGTATTCTACATCTGGCACTGGAAATTTTCTTTGACAGACTATAACTTCCGGAAAAAGCATTAGTTACCATGTAGGGTGAGTCCACTTAAACTCTCTCTCTCTCTCTCTCTCTCTCTCTCTATATATATATATATATATATATATATATATATATATATGTGTGTGTGTGTGTGTGTGTGTGTGTGTGTGTAGTATATTACTCTCTCCATATATATATATATATATATATATGAATTTAAATGTATATGTGTATAAACATAGATAGATATACATATGTGTGTGTGTGTGTGTGAGTGTAAGGTTATATAATAATAATGAAGGGATAAGTTCAATGGGAAGGGCAATGGGGAGGTAGGGAAGACAGGGAGAGGACTTAATAACGCTAAGGATGTTTAAAAATACCAAAGAAAAACAACCTGAAATTTGAATATATATGTGTATATTATGTGTCATATTATGTATATACATGTATATATATACATATACATTTCTTTCTTTTTCCTACTGAAATGACACATGACCTACTTATTTTACATCTTTGATTAGTTTCTACACAGATGTTTCAAGTGAACGCTAAAGGCCTTTTATTTTATTTTCTATCATTCTATTTAATTTATTTGTATATTATGTGGTACATGACTGAAGGCAGAATTCTGCTCCCAGCATCTTCCTCAATCACTCTTTACCTTATTTGCTGGAGGCAAGATCCCTCCCTCAGCCTGCACACTGACCATTTTGCTAGACTGGCTGGTCAGCAAGCTACGAGTGCAACCTTCACATCAAGCACTTAGATCACATGCAAACTTGGAGGCCTCTAGCATTTGTTTGCTTGTTTGTTTGTTTGTTTGTTTGTTTGTTAAATGGGAGTTCTGGTGGATGGAAACTATGTCTTCATGCTTATACTACCAGGGTTGACAATCTGAGCATCTCCCCAGCTCTTGAACTTCCAGTCTTTCTGCTTCCTCTTCACTGGTGCTTGAACTTCTGATTCTCCTGCCTCTACCTCCCAAGTTGTGGGACTAGAGGATTGTGCTATCAGACACAGTTTATGAGGTGCTGGGGATTAAATCCAGGGCTTCATGCGTGTTAAGGAAGCACTCTATCAACTGAGCTACATCTCCAACTGTCTCCAAAGGCCTACTTCCCTCCATTTCTCTCCCCTCCCTTCCCCTCCCATCCCCTCCCCCCTTCTTTTCTTCCTTTCTTTCACAAAGTAACACATTTTCTAAAGACATTTTATACATACTAAGTTTTAGTTGGTTCTTACCCCTACTCCCCTCCCTTTCTTCTCTCTGCCCCTCCCTGCTGCCCTCTGCCCTCAGTATTTCCCCCTTTGCTTTCATATTGTGTACTCTTTGAAATATGTTTTTGCTATACACGCATAATATGTGGTGCACATGTATATGGCCATATGATTCCATGACTGGAGGGTGGAGATCATAGCACAGCTTTGCGGGGAGTGGTTGGCTCTTCTATCATTTGTATTCCAGGGGTTGGGCGCATGTCCTCGGGCCCACTGGCAGATGCTGTTGCCTGCTGAGCACCTCACAGGTCCTCATATCACACTTCCTATTGTTCTCCCACCCTTCTTTTCTCCTGCCCTTCTTAATGACCCCTCTGGGTTCCATACTTGTTCTGCCCATACTTACTCCCACTTAAGCATACCCACAGATGCTCTTTTTTATTCCTTTTTTATTAGATATTTTCTTTACTTACATTTCAAATGCTATCCTGAAAGTTCCCTATCCCCCACCTCTGCCCTGCTCCCCTACTCACCCACTCCCACTTCTTGGCTCTGGTGTCCCCCTGTACTGAGGCATATAAAGTTTGCAAGACCAAGGGGCCTCTCTTCCCAATGATGGCTGACTAGGCCATCTTCTGATACATATACAGCTAGAGACACGAGCCATCCCATAATCAGCCACCAAACCCAGACACTATTGCATGTGCCAGAAAGATTTTGCTGAAGGGACCCTGATATAGCTGTCTCGTGTGAGGCTATGCCAGTGCCTGGCAAACACAGAAGTAGATGCTCACAGTCAGCTATTGGATGGAACACAGGGCCCCCAATGGAGAAGCTAGAGAAAGCACCCAAGGAGCTGAAGGGGTCTGCAACCCTATAGGAGGAACAACAATATGAATTAACCAGTACCCCCAGAGCGCGTGTCTCTAGCTGCATATGTAGCAGAAGATGGCTTTTTTTCTCTTATTTGTCCTTTCTACCATTATTCTTTTCAAAATATTTACTTTTACTACCTATTCTGATACACTTTTCATACTGAGCCACAAGCTTAACTATTTTGCCAAATTTCCTTATTCTTACACATTTAAAAAATTTATTTATTTACACCCCAAACACTGCCCCTCTTCTGGGTCCCCCCTCACAGAGTCCTTCTCCCCATCCCCATCCCCTTCTCTGAGAGGATGCCCCCCTTGCATGCCCCCACTCCAGCACATTAAGTCCCACTGAGGTCAGACAAGGCAGCCCAGATGGGGACTGGCTTCCTCAGTCAGGCTACAGCCCCTTCTGCAGTTGTTGGGGAACCCGAATGGAGACTGAGCTGCGTAGGTGCCAGGGCCTCAGCCTAGCCCATGGATCGAATACATTTTTAAGATAATCAGGAAAAAAATGCATTTCAGATTTAGAAAACAATCCCAATCTGTACATCCCATAGTACTTAAAACTTTTGTCTGTAATTTACAAACAAAATCAACTAAAACAAAATTAAAAAAAAAAAAACCCATCCCATGGAATTGTTGTTCATAGAGCAGGCACGTTTTTTCTTAAGTACTTTATATGTTACAACTTAAAGTCCTCAGATGTGAGCTCCTCCACAGTCTGGCTTCCTTCAGGAGGAAGGAAGCAATCTCACAACAACAACAAAAAAATTCATAAAGTACATTCGATCACACTCAAGAAAGCTGTGTGTCTACAAACAGAAAGTGGAGGAGTGGGTGAAGGCATGCGAGGGTATGGCAAGGTGATAGGAGAGAAAACTCACCATCAATTATAAGCTAAGAGAAGCCTTTCCCACAATTCTGTTTATTTTCTAAATATCAGCCAGCATGTGATGAGATGCTTCTCCTAATGTCTATCATCTCCCAAGGATATATTCTTTTTTTTTTCTTTTTTAAAATTAGGTATTTTCCTCATTTACATTTCCAATGCTATCCCAAAAGTCCCCCATACCCTCCCTCCCACCCCCCTACCCACCCACTCCCACTTTTTGGCCCTGGCGTTCCCCTGTACTGGGGCATATAAAGTTTGCAAGTCCAATGGGCCTCTCTTTCCAGTGATAGCCTACTAAGCCATCTTTTGATACATATGCAGCTAGAGTCAAGAGCTCCTGGGTACTGGTTAGTTCATACTGTTGTTCCACCTATACCAAGGATATATTGTTGAAGCACAATTCAAACACAGTGCAGCCACTGTGGTAATCCATCAAATCTAAGACAAAATGCAGTAAGTAATTTATCTTCAATCCCATATTTTCCCCCAGCCTAATATTTTTATTGACTCTTTAGGAATTTTACATCATGCACCCAAAAATTTACTTACTTCCTAAAAATGATGTTAACTAATTAGCTAAACTCCCTAAAAATCACCCAAGTCAAATCCTCCTTTTGCTATTTTTTCTTCATTTGTAACTTTGCACATAGAACTGAAGAATGCAGGCTCCCAGAGCAAATGGCACAGGACCTCCTTCTAACTTCTTCTCAGCCCTCGTACCATGGGCAACTCTCCTCCTTCTGGATTTATTGCCACATTCTTTGTATTTTGTGATGTTTTTATTGATGGTTTTGCTGTGTAAGTGTCTTCCATGAATAATCCTGAAACTTTGCCTAGTGTTCCTAACCAAAAAAAAAAAAAATGACTGTGATCTACCTTATAGGGAAATATATATACATACATATATATATATATATATTCAAACAAGAATGGACACTTACACATTTTCCCATACCCACCCACCACCACACTTGTACACATGATTAAAAAGAAAGTAAATCTCTCTCTCTCTCTCTCTCTCTCTCTCTCTCTCTCTCTCTCTCTCTCTCTCCAGAAATGAACATAAATGAACCTTTATAAATGAACATCTATGTGAGTCAAGATAGTAGTATTGTGCTGAAGCACACCCATTCTGAGGCTTTTCAGAGTTTTAACCCAGGACATACATATAAGTTAGCTTATCTGGACAAAAGAACTTTGTAGATATAATAGGGGATCAAGAAATGAGATCACTATGAACTATGTGGCTCTAAATCTAACTACAAGTACCTTCTCAAGTACAGGAAAAACAAAAAACAAAATAAGGGGAGGAAGTTAATGAGAATGGAGGTAAAGATGGAGTTTTGTTCTGATCAACCTGCCATTAATTGATAATATTGAAAGTCTGACATGCATGCTGGTGCTTTGGGGCCATCTCTGGAGCAAGGAGCTAAAGGAAGGGCTGGTCATAGCCTTCTGTCCCTCTCTGCTATCCTTACTGCTACGCTCTAGACCTGCTTTGTCAGCATCTCCGTATTCCCCGACTCCTGTGCAGGAATATTGTTCTAAGCTTCTGATTTCCCCAGTGATCGAGTTGGGGAAAAGCATTAAAGTCAACTGATTGACGTGAAATTTGCAGTGGGGAAGGGAAAGCAATGAGAAAATTACGAATGAGAGCACATGAAAGGTTTCAAGTTGCTGTTGTAGGATGTTGTGCTCTGTGCTTCACTTCTCCACCTCAGAAGGCACCCTCCTGTTTACCATCGGCTTCCAGTGGACGTGTAGTGTAGATCCTTAGTCGCCCTCTGTATAAACTCGCAAAAGCAACTCAGAATCTGAACTGGAAAGTCCCGCTGTGCTTGAACTGAAAGCTTGTGAGTACATTCACGGGTTATTTCCAACACAATGTCTCCGCCTGCAGGAGAAAAGCGCAAGT
Organism: Mus caroli; assembly: GCF_978045245.1. Classification (NCBI taxonomy): domain Eukaryota; kingdom Metazoa; phylum Chordata; class Mammalia; order Rodentia; family Muridae; genus Mus; species Mus caroli. Next base: position 48,886,690 of record NW_028227275.1, read on the forward strand.
ACACCCTTAAAAATAGTAAAAATAAAGGAGCCAGGATTCTATGGAATAACCTGTTGAAACTGTTGAAACAGAGCCCGGGGTCCCAGAAGGCCTTCTCCTCCCTCTTCTTGGTGTGACTTAACTGAGACTCATCAACTAGAAAAAGGAGCAGCACTTGTTAGAAAGAAAAGGAAAGAGGGTGAAAGGAGGGAGGGAAGGAGGGAGGAAGGGAGGGAAGGAGAGGGGAGAGGGGAAGAGAGGGAAGAAGGAAGGAGAGGGTAGGAGGGGGGAGGAGGGGAGAGGAGAGAGAAGGAGAGAGAGAAGGGGGAGGAGGGGGAGGAGAAGGGAGGAGAGGGGAGGAGAGGGAGAGGGAGAAGGGGGGAGAGAGAGAGAGAGAGAGAGAGAGAGAGAGAGAGAGAGAGAGAGAGAGCTGTCCTTGTGGAGGAATTTTTTCCCTTATTTTCCTCAGATCTTGTTAACACAATGCATGAGATCCCCAGTATGATGCACATCAGAATGTGAGAAGCACACTCCAAGAACAACCAGAAATTCTATAAACTAGAGATATGCTGGGACCTCCTAACCATAGTAAAAATCAAATCTTGCATATTCCACCTAGAAGAGAGATGTATAGATTCCACTGGGAAGAAAGAGATATGCCCTCTGATTGCTTTCTTTGAGTGTGGAGGCAGCACAGATCTCAGGGGCTGTACTGTCTCACCCATCTGCAGGTTCACACACAGACTGTCAGCTGTGTCACATTAGAAAAGGGATTACACATCATCACGTTAGCCAAATGTCCAACAACAGAGATCACCTCCAATCGTCAGTCAGGATTCCCAGTGGAGGGATGGGAACACCAACCCACTTACAAAACGTTTGACCCAAAGAAATACAGGGTCAAAGTCGGAGCAAAGACTGAAGGATGGCCAACCAGTGACTGGCCCATTTTGAGACCCAAACCACTGGCAAGCAACAATCTTTGATACTATTATGGATGCTATGTTGTGCTCACAGACAGGATCCTAGCATAGCAGCCCCCTGAGAGGCTCTACCCAGCAGCTGAGACAGATGTAGATACCCACAGACAAACATTAAACAGAGGTCAGGGATCCCTGTAGAAGAGTTAGGGGAAGGATTGAAGGCCCTCAAGGAGATGGCAACCTTGCAGGAAGACCAACAGTGTCAACTAACCTGGACTACTAGAAGCTCCCAGAGACTGATGCACCAACCAAAGAGCATACATGGGCTGGTCCAAGGCCTCCCGATACATATGTAGCAGAGGACTGCCATGTCTGGCCTCAGTGGGGAAGGATGTGCCTAACTCTGCAGAGATTTGGTGCGCCAAAGTAGAGGGATGAAGAGGGCTGCCCTCTCAGAGATGAAGGGGAGGGGGATAAACTCTGTGAGGGGGGACCAAGATGGTAGGCAGCATTTGGGATGTGGAGAGAGAGAGAGAGAGAGAGAGAGAGAGAGAGAGAGAGAGAGAGAGATTTTCTTTTTTAAAAAAAAAGGATCTTCAGAAGAACCATTGGTTGAGACAGGATACTGCTTTTGTCATGCATCCTGGCTGCTCTGTAGATATTAAAACTATCAGATTCAATAAGAGCACAATGAACTGGAAAAAATCACAGCACAGATTTCTGGGATTTTGAACCAAGGCTCATTTTTTTTTTCCTGTGGGGAGAACCAACTCTCTGTAAATAGCACCTATGGGTATTTAGCCTCATTCTGAATGACCTAACCATGAGGACTCAGGTGACTATGCATCCAGAGCTTTCCATTTTGTGTCCTCAGGAATGGACAAATCACACTCTCTGAGAAGATATACAATGACCACTTAGCCCTAAACATGAGCAACAAAGGGACTCTAAGTGAATTGCATAAGGAATATGGGAGAAGATGCCCAGGGACACACACCCTAATACCTAGAACTGTATGCTGGGCTCCATAGAAGAAAGGATATAAAGTGGCAAGTGAAATTAACAACATGAGTTAGTGGACTTTAAGATAGATAGTCTGGGATAGCTGGGTGGACACTGTAGAAGCACAGTGCAGCTTCCAGGAGAAAGTCTAACACCGAAAATCTTGATTTGAAGCCAGGGAGGTCCACATCAGATTTCTGACACATCCCTGGGAAGCAAGGGATAAAGACAGGGATGGCTTGCTAGAATACATTCCTGGCCCTTCTTCTTGTTCCTCAGTGTAGGACTCATCAGGCTGCCAGGTCCTGACCCCCTGTGAAGGGAAACACTTCTGCCAGGAGATACAGTGTGTCTACTAAACTTTAGAAGCTATAGACTGTCACTTCACAAACTTAGCATCTGAGGAGCAGCGGGTAATGATACCTGCTCATAAGGAGGATGTAGAGCCTCTATGGCACAGGTAGGGAGAGAAGGAGGGAGGGAGGGAAAGAAAGAGATAGACAGACAGGTAGGAATGAGGAGAGGGAGGGAGAGAGGGAGGGAGGGAGGGAGGGAGGGAGGGAGGGAGGGAGGGAGGGAGGGAGGGAGGGAGGGAGGGAGGGAGGGAGGGAGGGCAAAAGAGAGGCAGACAGGGAGGAAGAAAGAGATGTGACAGCCAATCAAGTGATGTATATGGGTCTCTTGGGGACCTCCCTTGCACAAATTTGATAGTGAACTGGCCATGTCAACTCAAGCCTGAGAAAAGCATAACAGACAGGGTTTCAGACACTCACAAAAGGAAAATTAGGATCACAAGACCATGGAAGATGCCAGTCCTGATTGCATTGCTAGATAAAGGTGTGGGGAGTGGACTGAATTGCGGCAAAAATACAACTGAGATAAACGTAATCCTATCACTGGGTACAGAAAAGCATTTGGTAAAATCCATCAGGCGTTCACAGGGTCTCTCAGCAAACTAGAAATGGATGCAAGTTCTCAAGCAGAAAAGGACAGTTATGAAAAATATCCCTGTACCTGTTGTAATTAACAGTGGAAAACTTACACACATTCCTACCAAGATCAGACACAAGGCAGTGTTCTCTATTCTCACCATTCCTATTCAATATCACACTACACACCCTAGCCAATGTAATAAAACAAGAAAGGAGAAGTAAGTACTGTGTGCACTAGGAAGAAAGAAGTGAAGTTACCTTACAGATGCCAGGATTGTATAGATGATATGTACAAAAACATCATGGCATGAGAAAAAAAAAAGAATGCTTTTCAAACACTTCTAGAATGAAAATAACTATTATCTTAGTCCATTCCTGAAGCAATAACAAAATTCTACTAGGCAGGTTATTTATAAATAGCAGACATTTGTCACTTATAGATGTGGATGTTGTACATATAAGATCAAAGCACTGATTTTACAGATTTAGTCTCTGGTGAAACCTTCCAGATTCCAAGATGAAATTTGTTCACATCCCTAAAAAGAATATGGGAAGACGAGGACAGAAGGTAACTGGTTCCTTGAAAACATTTTCAGGGGTACCCACCTGCCTCATGGCACCTCTACCGCTTAAGGTATCACTGTGGGTCTTGCATTTGAACACATGAGTTCTAGGGGAGCCCTACATTAAGCCCATAGCCATGATTAGAACAGCCATAGAATTAGCAGATAATAAACAAAAGCTGTTTGCTTAAATATTGACAGGAAAAACTGGAATTCCATATTTAAACTAGCATATTTCCTTCAGCAAATATCTTCGAAATTACTTTGGTAGAATTTCTACAGGCATTTCACTAAACTTATTGAGCACTTAGAAAAAAAGTTAATTTAGCACTATTGAGTATTCCCACAGTGCATATTTCCCAATTCATTTGATTATTTACTGGTTTGGTTTGGTGGCTTTCTTCACACAGACCTCATTCAGTACTTTTATATTTATGCATCAGTTGCCTTCTGCTGGTGAGCTGTATGGCCAGTGCTGGTCCTTTCAGCAACAATGGATGATCCCACACATGCAGGATTGTCTACCAGGGAAGCTTGCTCAAGCTGTAGTGTCAGAGTTTTTAACTGAAAGGTCATGCAGACATGCCTGACTTTAGTCTCCCAACACTACATAGTCAGATCTGATAATATGTGGCTCAAATTTACCCCACAGATATCAGATAAAACAGGCATCCAATCAAAAACAACTATGAGGGACAGAGGGCCATTATCTTATAATAAAAATATCTCACCTAGAAGACAATAATCTTAAAAATGGGCACACAAAACAGCAAGGTGACAAGAAATGTGAAGCAAAGCCTATTAGAGCTGAAACAGAAAAAGAAAAGTTTATGGTTATGACTGGAAATGTTAACAGTTCTTTCTGAGAATCTATAGGGCTGTTACATAGAAAACTAGCCTGAGCATTGGTACAGGAAAACTAAATAAATTCCATAAACCAGCACAGCCCAGTACAGCGAACACTTTTAGAACCAACAATAACGCCCCGTTTTAACGAGTAACCCTTGCACAGGGGCAAAGAAAACATCTTGAATTACAAAACACACCTCAATAAATCTGAAAAGTTCAATTGTATTAATTTATTTGGTGACCACAATGAAATCAAGTTAGGAATAGTAACAGAAAGACACCAGGTCCATTTCCTCAATGTTGGGATACTAACAAAACACATGTAGATAATGCATGCATCAAAAAGGAAGTCTCAAGAGAAGCACATCAAGCAAATATGAGCACATCAGAACTTGTGGGAAACAGCTAAAGCGGTTTTGAAGGCAAATTGAGTACATAAATGCTTGAATTTGAATATGAATGTCTCAAATCCAAGTCACAGCTTCTACTTCAAGAATGTGGAGAAGTTGGCTGGGGAGGAGACCCAGTTGGTAAAGTGCCTGTTGTGCCATCATGAGGACCAAGGCTGGCATCCCCAGCACCCACATCAAGGTCAGGCATAATGGCACATCATAACCCAGCTCTGGAGAGGGTTGGGGCATGGAGGGAGGAGGAGCAATAGCAATGGCAGGAGTGGTGAGCAGAGACAGGTAGGTCTTTAAAGCTCATTGACCAGCCAGCTCAGCCAACTGGTTGAGTATATTCTAAATCAGCCTGTGGCATTCACATTCACACACTCATATGTATACATGCACACACATGCATTTATATGCACATACAGAAACAAAAACATACAGAGAGAAGGGGGGAGAGAGAGCACTTAGAAAAAGAGAATGACAAAATGGATACACAAAGAATTTACTACTACTATTGATGATGATGATGAGGGTGATAGTAATGAAGGGAAAATGTTAAGAGAGGAAACAGGTGAAATTTCAATACAATATCATGAGTGAAATGGAAGATCGTGATAGACCCGGAGGACATCATATACATAACAAACAAGGGCTGTGAACAACTCCACACAATACATTCAACAACCTTGAAGAAATGAATGAAGTCATTAAAACATACAAGCCAAACACCTCCTTGAGTTACCCTATAACAACTAAGAAAATTTAACTCATAACTAAACTATTTCTAAAAAGAAATATCCACACCTAGATATTTTAGGGAATTCACATAGCTCTTCCGGAATTAAAATATCATAGAAGATTCCCCAACTTGCATAATGAAGCTCTTATTACTTGAATTTCAAAACCCATTCAAAGACCACAAAGAAGAAAAAGAAAAGAAACGAAAAATTTCAGAAGAATATCTCTCATAAATACATGGCCCCAAATCCTCAGTAAAATATTAAACAGAACTCAGCAATTATTTTCTATTTAGTCACAGACTAGATAGGTTTTATCCCAGGGAAGCAAGTCTACACTTCATGATTTGAAAAGCAATCACATCAAAGAAAATGACATGATTCTATTCATAAATGCCAAAGGTGTATCATAAAACTCTATGTCTGTTTATGAAAACCTCACACTAGAGGGAACTTCACTTTAACAGAGAGGATCTAAATGAAAGACCCACAGTTACTATGATTCTTTTATTTATTTATTTATTTATTTATCTATCTATCTATTTATCTATCTATCTATTTATTTATTTATTTTAAACTACAGATTTTATTCCCCTCCCGCTCCACCCTCCAACTATGACTGTTCCACATCCCATACCTCCTACCCACCCCATGTCTCCATGAGGATGTCCCCACCCCTCCAGACCTCTAAACTCCCTGGGACCTCCAGTCTCTTGAGGATTAGGTCCATCTTCTCTGACTAAACCCAGACTGGGCAGTCCTCTGCTGTATATGTGCTGGGGGTCTCATATCAGCTGATGTATGCTGCCTGGTTGGTGTTCCAGGGTTTGAGAGATCTTAGGGCCCAGACTGGTGGTCCTCCTACACAGTTGCCCTCCTCCTCAGCTTCTTTCAGTTTTCCCCTAACTCAGCAGCTTCTGACCATTGGTTGGGTGCAAGCATCTGCATCTGACTCTTTCAGCTGCTTGTTGGGTCTTTTGGAGGGCAGTCATGATAGGTCCCTTTTTGTGAGCACTCTATAGCCTCAGTAACAGTGTCCGGCCTTGGGACCTCAACTTGAGCTGGATCTTGCTTTGGGCCTTTCCCTGGACCTACTTTTCCTCAGGTGCCTCTCCATTTTCATCCCTGAAGTTCTTTCAGACAGGAATAATTATGGGTCAGAGTTTTGACTGTGGGACTGCAGCCCCTCTCTTACTTGATGCCCTGTCTTTCTGCTGGAGGTGGGCTCTACAAGTTCCCGCTCCGCAATGTAGGACATACATGGTATGTACTCACTAATAAGTGGCTATTAGCCAAAAAAAAAAAGTACAGAATACCAAAGATACAGTCCACAGAACTCAAAAGGGTCAAAAAATTGTAAATTGTGCTTAATAAAAAAACATCCAACTCATTGAAGACTAGGTACTCATGTTTCCATTTATATAACATTCTTTTAAAACAAAACAGAACACAAAGTCAGAGTCAGGAGAGATGGCTAAGAATACTTGCTGGTCCTTCTGATAACCTGACTTCAGTTTCCAGCACCTGTAACAGGTGGTTCACTACTGTCTGTAACTCCAACTTCTGGGGGCCAGATGCCTCAAGACTTCTCAGGCATCTGCATGCACACACACACACACACACACACACACACACACACACACATGCACGCAATTAAAATTATTAAAATGAAATGTTTTTTAAAACTACAAAATGAATATGGAGAATGTGTAGGTGACAGTCACAGACAGGATGACAGTAGGGAAGAAGTGGGTGTGGTTAGATGAGTGAACAGGAGGAAGGTCAGAATGAGGCATCTTTGCTATAGATGCACAATTGCATGCAAAACAAAATATAGTACAAGGATAGAGCAGTAATGAATCATGATAGTACCTTCTGGATTTTAATTGTGCCAGTATCAGTAATAGTGTATATGGTCATTTTGCAAACATTGGATGATTATAATCGGATACTGAGGGGAAAGGAGATACACAAATCCCAGCCTTTTCAACCAAGGGTAATTTACCATGATACAGTAATTCAGCTTCTATTAGGCTTTTTGTCGGGGTCTCACTTAGCTAGAAGCCAGCTTCTTTGCAGCAAGGGTGCCATGACTGTTGCTTAGGTCCTTGGTCAAAAAACTCTGCCCGAGTTATAAGCTGACAGCAGAGCAAGCAAAGTAAGCAAGTCTGATCGACTCCATCCCAGCGATCTTATTTCCAGCTGCCTGCAGCTAATGCTGTGTGAGCCAGACGGAGTGTGTTCAGAAGCCTTCGTCTGACTGCAGGTTTGGTGCAAAGAAAACGGTTGCTGCTGTTTTTAGCCACTAATTTCAGAGTGGTTTATTACATAGTGATGAATGACTGGAAAAAGTAATGTTTTGCTATGAATACTCTCTGGAAAAAGTTAAAACACTTTAAATAATTAAAGCTTGTGGGAGCAATGATAAAATTTTTAAAAGCATTACCAAATTCTTCAAGCCTGGCTTTATTATATTAAATCTCAGGGAGGTTTCACTATAACCACCATAAGTCCAGATAACATGTTGAGTCATTTGTTTAAGGAGTTTTATGTCATGTGTCGGCAAAAGACACTATTTTGGTGATATAGTCTGGACATTCAAACGAGATGTTATTTGAATTTTAGGGGGGAGGTTGTAACCCAGATTAGCTGAGGTTGGGATATATTTGAAGTAGTTTTAAGATGTCGATACATTTATAATTATTATTGACTTAGAATTAGAAACTATTATTTGCAAATCAGTTTTTATGAGCTATAAGTTAGTGTGGCTTATTGACCTAGATACTTTTGTAACGATAGTTGATATGTTAGTTGCTTGTCTGGTTACTGTGTCAAACTATCTAAAAAGCTACTGTTTGACTCTTAGTTCAAGAACACAGTTCATCAGGGAAGTAATGGTGGAGCTGATCACAGTGTGACAAGTAAGGAGAAAGAGTGACAGGCACTGGAAGGCCACTCTCACTCTCCCTTTACTTGGTTGGGAACTGAAGTCATGGAATGATGCTGCCCAAGGTTAGGGTGGGTATTCCTACCTTAGTTAACTGATTCTAGATAACTCCTTACAGGCATGCTGGCAAGTCTGTCTCTTGGGTGATTCTAAATCCTGTCAAGTTAACACTCAGTATTAAATCTTACAACTGATTCCTCTATATTCACTCTCTAACAAGTTACCCAGGCGCAAATGCTTTCCTGTGTTGTCATTCATTTCACTTCTACTATACTACCCTGCCGTGTTATCGTGGTAGACACAAGAAGACGGAATGCAAAAGAGAATGGTCAGAAAGTAAGCGTTAGTTCTTTCTACTTCCTGTTTGTCCTGCAAGCAGACAGTTAAATATTTCTTAATACCCACCCACACCTTTCCCTAGTTTAAATTTCCTCTATCTGGAAATTTCTAGTTTCTCTGCTTAGGAGCGGTTTTCTGTTTGTCTCCTCAAATATAAAAGGAGCACATGAAACTATGGAAAAGCCATTCCAAAAAAGATTCGCAATCTCATTACCAATATAAGATTGCTCCAAATTCCAGCTTCACTTTATCAGAACGGATTCATTGTTCGTGCAATTCCACCCACGGAGAAACAAAGTGTGTGTTTTCTGACAAGGTTAATACATAATTCTCTTTAAAATGTTTAACTTAATTCGTTTGGAGATCTGGTCTGGATATGTGGCATGAAATTCTCCATCTTCTTGCTTCTCAAGTGTGGAAGTTGCCCGTGTGATGTACCATGCCAAGCAATAATGTGCAATACAGGCTTCAATCCCCTTTAGTCAGAACCCACTTTATATTACTTTCCTCTTTAACCATTGATAATCAAAATGAGCGAGTCTAGCTTGCGTTTGTTCTGCTGTCTCATGGTTTTATTTATATAGACACTGCAGGATGAATTTGTCTATCTTGTGTCTTCTAACAGAAAAAAAATGGACAGCAAGAACTTCTTTTCTCTCTATGTAAACGCAGGGAACCCTTGGCACTGGCTCTCGATGGTCACAAGTGTGTGGCCTTTGACCTGCACTTGAGGATTTGGACCAGCAGGGGGCATGGAAGCTCTAGATCGCTGGTGCTAGTGGCCATGGGGCGTGGCTTCTGCATCTTTGATGGACAGCTAGGGAACGGAGCAGGCGAGGATGAGGTAATAACGGACAGAACAAGGAGAGCGTGGGGCAATTCCTGTGTGGGGGAGCGGGAGAGGGGGGTTGCGCGCGCGCATGTGTGTGTCTGGGGGTGTATGTGTGTGTGACAGAGAGAGAGAGAGAGAGAGAGAGAGAGAGAGAGAGAGAAGAGAGAGAGAATGCGTGTGCATGCACGAGCTGTAGGGAGATGCGAGCCTCTGAGCTCACGCCCAGGACACGGCCGGTGCTGAGCTGAAAACAGACAGACAGACAGACAAGACAGACAGTTCCATATTTGAACAGGCTGCAAAGTTGGGTCCCGGTAGTGGCAGCTAAGACCGGGATGGCGCGCGTGCTCTCGAGACAGGGGGACCAGGGAAGCCTCCGCGGGCGCGAGCTCGCCTTGGCGCTCTGCCCGGGAGGGGCGACTCCTCCTGGAGGCCACTGAGCCGAGCCGCAGGGAGGGGGAGCTGTGCCACCGCGGTCGGCTTACTCGGAGCGGAGAGAGGGCGGAGGGCGTGACCGTGCGGCGCGATCCACGCGGGCGCCCGCAGAGCCCGAGGCGCAACTGGTGCGAGGCGGGTGCAGCGTCGCGCTCGGGCCGCGCGCCCCCGGGTGGCTTTGCAAGGCGGGGCGGCGAGTGCGCAGGGCCGGGCCTTTGCATGAAGCCGCTGGACCCCTCGGAGCAGCGGCAGAGGCGGCGGAGCCCGGCGGAGCGCAGTCGGAGACGGGCAGCTCCGGGGTCCGTGTCCCAGTGCCTACGCGGCTGTGGACTCCCCCATGGGCCGCAGCTGAGGCTTCCCGCAGCGGTGGGGCGCGGACCGGGGGGCGCGGTTGAGACCCGGAGGCGGCGGCGCTGGAGGAAGCGCAGAAGGCCGGGCCCGGGAGGTGGGCAGCACCGCGCCGCAACCCCGGGCTCGCCATGCTCCTGGCCTCGGCAGTGGTGGTGTGGGAATGGCTGAACGAACACGGCCGCTGGCGTCCCTACAGCCCAGCCGTGAGTCACCACATCGAGGCGGTGGTGCGCGCTGGTCCCCGCGCCGGGGGCAGCGTGGTGCTGGGCCAGGTGGACAGCCGGCTCGCGCCCTACATCATCGACCTGCAGTCCATGAACCAGTTCCGCCAAGACACGGGTGAGCCATTCACATCTCTTGTCTGTCCCAGGAGCTCCCGCCTCGTGGGTCCGCTGTGATCCACCCAGTGGCCAGCTTTGCTCACTGGCATCAGCTATAGGTGTTGAGGGCAGGTGCTTCTCTTCCCTAGGTCCTCACAGGATTCCACGACCACCTCCAAGTAAATGTCCTTGCAAGTAGTTTAAAGAGTCTTGATTATACAACCCAGCTTCAGCCTAGCTGCAGGAGACCCCCTTTTTGCCCCCATCAGCCCCTAGTAGCCTTTTGTGCAAGAACTCTAGGGTTTTGCAAACCGCCCCCCCCCACACACACCCCAAGAAATGCTGACTCTTCAGCAAGATATTACTTGAGCCTCTTGGCTCACACCTGCTCACACCTCAGTTCACCCTGCTTTGCCTCAGGCACCTTTGGACCTAACATACACTTGCCCCCCCTCACCCCACCCCCTTTCAACTTTAATGTCTATATGGCCCTCTTCTAGGGACCCAGCCTTCCCACTGTCAGCTCCTGGGTATGAGACTTGGGGAGGCAAAAGGATCCCCAGTCTCCAATTACTGTCTATTGTATGGAAGGGCTGGGACAATACTGGGAGAGAGTGGAGCATGGGTTCCAGGACTGGAGCATCCTGGATGTGGTGGCATCCACAGATGCCTCTGCTTGTACACTCCAAGCACTGAAGCAACAGGCCAGAGCAGATGGAGAGAGGAGGCGGGAGGATTGGGCTCTGGAATGCCTGGCAGGGAAGCTGCTCCCTTTGTCCATAGAGAAGGAGGAGGAGGAGGGACAGAGGGAGGGAGCAGGAGAAGAAGAAAGGCTAAGAAGAAACTGTCCTTAGATTTTTTTTTTTTTTTTTTTTTTTTTTTTTTTTTTTTGCTTAAAATAGCAAACAGGAGCCACTACTCTGGCCTCCCAAGGCACTAAACTCTTATCTTTCCATAAAAATCAAGTTGCCACTAGATCTGCCGCAAATCTCGCAGCCGTGTAGCTCTTCCAGATCCTAGCAAGGAAGGGAGTTCTATAGGTTAAGTTAGAGTAAGGGTTGGGAGCCACTGGAGAAAGAAGAAAAGCAAGGGTGCTCTCTTCTTTGGGTCTAGTTTGTCCCGGCTTAACTGATGACTTGGGACAAGTTTCTGTCTCCATACAGTAATCTCTTCAATTGGGGGGTGGGTGGGGTCATTTCTGGAATTCTGGCTAGCCTGTCCCAAGGGTGTAACTGCAGAGCCTGGAGCAGGTGTGGGGATGGGGGAGAGAAGAGGAGAAGAGGAGGAGGAGGAGGGCCCTGTGACTCAGGGAACAGCTGCTGGACAGGTCCTCTAGCTTCCTAGGAAAGCCTTCACATCCTGTGTGCTAATTGGGATTGTCATGGGAAAGAGGTGCAGTTCCTCACTCTTGTGATCTGTAGTCGTAACTCTGAACAACCTCTTTGCCAAGAATTGTATGACCATGGCCAATGGAGGAAAACTTTCTGGAGGGGGAAAAAAGTTCCAGAAGCTTAACATCTGGTTGGCTGGAACTTTGATAGAAAAAGCAGGGAAGAGGAGCTGAGAGACAGAGAAGAGAAAATAAATAGAAATGTTGGGAGATGGGGAGAAAGGATTAAATGTAGCCTCAGAGGAAGAAGGAGATGCCCATTGTGTATTTGGTGGAGGATCTGGAAGTGATGCCTGGTAGAGAGTGTGGGGTGAGTGTGTGGGGGAAGCAGCTGAGCCCTGGAGGTGGGATCAACAGACCACCTGACAGAGTTCCAGGCCTGCTCAAAATAAAACAGCAAGTTTAGCTCTTCTATTTTAGACTAAATCTGTGCAGCATATGGAGAGCTAGGCTAGTAATGGACTGACTCCCATCCTCTGCCCCATTGTTAGGAAGTTGGAGGCTTAATCTGTGACTTAATGGGATTCTCTCAGATGAACATAGATAGACCTAAGAGCATCCATGATGTAGAAGTTGCTCTTGACAGAAGTGAAGTTCTGGAGAACATAGACTGAGTGACAGACTCTCTGTCCCAGGGTCTGGCTGCTAGTAGCACTTTTGAAGGTCAGTACCTATTGCCTAGTAGTTATAGCAGGTCACGTGGTGCTGGATCTGCTTCTGTTTTATGTCTGCATTTGAGAATAGCCATGATCCTAGGCAACTACTCTGCCACTGAGCTGTTTCTTCTGCATCTACACCCCTTCTAAAAAAATATGGTCTAGGTATTTATTCTGGTTGCCCCCAAACTGGCCAGCTACCTGTCTCAGCCCCTCCCCCCCTAGTGCTAGGATTACAGATGTTCACCACCTCCTCTGGCCTTAATTCTTTTTAAAGATTGCATTTGTGTGTTTCACATTCATACTTCTTTGGTTTCACCCCCTCTTTCCTACATCAAGATCACTTTCCTAGGTATCTACTTCCCCTATGGCGAGTGCTAGGCTAGGGTGCTGAAGGCATGGGGCTAAATTCCTAGAAAGGCTGTGCCTGCCAGAGAGCTTATAAATGCACATTAGAATTCTTTCATGTCAGCTCTGACCGCCTTGTGCTCCCTTTTTCGATGACACAAGAACTCAGTTCCTGTGAACATAGACCATTGATAAGATTATGACATGGAAGGAACGTTAAGCCACCAACTCCCAGGCAACCTCAGCCAAGCCCTGGCAATATTTAATTAAATTACCCATTGTCCCCAAGCGATACTTTAAAGCTGGGAACCAGAAAAATCTCTATAAAGACAGACAAGCTCAAAGTTCCCTGCCTAGCAGCAATCACTCTCTCTCTCTCTCTCTCTCTCTCTCTCTCTCTCTCTCTCTCTCTCTCTCTCTCTCTCTCTCTCTGGTTGTCTTGTTTTTATAGGCATTTGACGTGAGAGCTTTCTCTTTTCAGAACTGTATGCTTGGATACCTAGTAAGTCTTAGGTCTCTCCATTCCTTAGAGCTCTTGGCTGCATCCAGACTGTCTCCAGGGAGATGGTTGGGAGGTTGCAGACACCCATGTGCCTGCTTCTGTTTGCCCTGGGTTCTCCTTCCCCAGACTTGAGCTGATTTACATTCTAGGCTAGTTTTCACTAGGCATCTGGGCTGTAGAATATTTAGAAGGTAAGAAGAGAGGCAGGTAGGAACTAGTCTTGGCCATTTCTATAAGCCTTGATAGAGTCTTCTCCATCCAAAGTTCTCTACTGTCTCTTTTCCTTTGTAGTGAGGCCTTTCCCTAACTGTTCAGGTCTTTTCCTTTGTAGATTGGAGAGAAGCCTTCAAAGACCTTTTTCTTCCAGCATAGGCATCTACAGGTGCATGGGCAAGACCGCCACACCAATAATGATGCTAATGAAAATAAAATAGGTTGATGCAAGAGTAAGTCTTTCCAGCTCTAAGTGTTTAGTACTAGCCTATCTCTTTTATCATTAATGCAATGAGAAAGGAGTGAGTGGTATTACAAGATTTGACAAAATCTCTTTTATTGCTTCCTACTTAGTGTGGGCACAGGAATGGAGGAGGTAGACATTTGGATGACCATGTGGATGCTGCAGTATAGAGGAGATGTGTCTATGATATGTCAAGCAAGTTGCAGAGGTGTCTTGTTTAAGGATTATATGAAGACTGTTATTCCCATTTTAAAGAAAAAGGAACAAGTTGAAAGAGCTTAAATTGCTCATGAGTTCAAGTTACTTAGTCAATGGCAGAGCTAAGAGTCTAATGACACATCCCTTGTCCCCTCTATGCCTTTGTGAACACTGTCCACTGAGTCCGTGTGCAGTTGCAGGCATGTGGAACGTAGCAGTAATAGAATATCCAATGTGTTGCCCATATGGAACATTCTACACTGAGGGTGAGCTGAGGTGGTGCTAGTAAGAGAAGCTTAGGGCTTGGATAGTGGATTTTATAAAAACACAGGTGTGGTTTACATGTCTTAGTGACCTCAGCCCGTGCCTGGAGCACTGTCTTCTCTCTCCCAAGATACAAAACCTCCTGGATGTTTTTGGATGCTTATGCCTGGGTACCTGGGGGAAAGCAACTTTTCCTTCTCTCCCTTCCTCTTAGTTTGTGAATATTCTATATTTCTACCATATTAGAGACCTTCTTCCTCCGTCATCACACCATAGTACGAGATGGAACTTCCTTCTTTAGACCATCTAATTCATGGTCCTGAATATATCAGGAGGAGGACATTTCAAATAGAGCAGTCTCTAGAGCAATGGTTCTCAACCTGTGGGTCACGCTCCCCACAGGGGTCACATATCATATACCCTGCCTGTCAGATATTTACATTACAATTCATAACAGCAAAGTTACAGTTATGAAGTAGTAACAAAAATAATTTTATGTGTGGGGTCTCCACAACATTCATAACTGTATTAAAGGGTCACAGCATTAGGAAGGCTGAGAACCATGGTCTAAAAAGTGAGATCTCATCTTCTCTCAAATCTCAGATTCGGGGTTTTGACGTTGTGTATTTTTGATGACTACCCTGTAGGACTGAACTCAATTCAGCAACTTTGTCTCCAAAAATGATCTCATGTTCACATTCCTCTGTTTGCTACCATTTTGCTGTTTTCTCACGGTCAGCCTCGGGATTCTTTCTCTCACCCAGAGCCTGGGTGGCTAATGTGTCCTGGGATGTGAGATGTGTAGCCATCAGTTGGAATTTTAATGTGCATGAACACAATTGGATTCCCAGGCCAAGGCTGTTGAGTCTTGAGGTCATTGCTGGTTCCCTGGGGATTATGAACAAGTGGCCTTGAAATCTTGTTTGCAGAGTACCCAGCTGTCCAAGCTCAGGTCCTTCCCAGTCCTTTCTGTGGGGTCTTCCTGGCTCTCTTTTTGCTTTCTCCAGCAGGCATCTACTCACTCTGAACTGATCAGGAGAGCAGATCTGGTCTTGTCACTTACAGTTAAAACACTTCACTAGCTCTTCACTAACCGACAACAAAGTCCATCACAGCTTGAGGTTCTAGACTTTCCATGCCCTGGCTCAAACTTGCCCCTCTATGCCTTAGGTGTTTCCAGTAGCACTGAGATTGTCTGTACTCCTCCTCTTCACATGGGTTCTCCTTGAAGGGATACCCTTTCTTACCACTTGACTATTCAAGACTTACGACATTTGTCATCTATTTCTTTATAAGTTCTGCAAACCATCATTCCTTCAGCTATTGATCACTATTTATTGAGCCCCCAGGACCAGTCAATCCTTTGAGGCAGAACTAGGATAAACAGTTTGGTGCCTACTGTCACCAGATTGAGGCTCTAGGGAGAGAAGCAGGTCTTTATCTAACTAGCCACATAGATAAATGAGTAAACTTCACATCGAAGTCAGTGCTGTTACAATGTAGGATTTTGACTTGGTCACAGACATTTCCCTTTGGTGATATGCGCTTTATTTAACCAGAAAGAGTAAAGAAAGTGCTTGCTGAGTGCTTCTGAAGGAGGACCTAGCATCAAGAAGAGTCCCAAGGGCAGAGAAGAATAGCAACAGGGGGAGAGACTAGAGGCCAGCGTGCAAGAAATATGTGTAGACCATGTGAGAAGAAGGAGCTGTGGTGAGGAAGGGGATTGTTGTGGTAGCCTAAGAAAATATTGTAGGAAGATTTAAACAGAGAAGGGGTCTAGTCATTTCTCTGCCACCTTGCATCTCCTTGACATCCCTTGGCTCCTTTTGTATCATCAACAGCCACTCACACCTTTGTCTCCTAACTGAGGAATGCTTGAGTTTTGCATTCTCCATAGCAACTAATGGGATGCTGAACACTAGGCGATCAATGAGTAAATATGACAGTAGCCAGAGTGTTCAGTCAATCATGGCCCAGTTTATGGTGCTTTTATAACTGCCAGACATAGCACTGGGGAGTGGACTACAAAGAGCTACACAGCTCTATCCCTGCCCCCACTCAGCACCTACAAGAAGAGAAAGCTTAGCCATCTGAAAACAGTCATGTTCTGCACCTCCAGCTTCCTGAGGGGTGGGGCTCAGAGTAGAACATTTCAAGAACGGATGAACAGAGGCACAAGAAGTAAAAGAGAGGAAAGTTTTAGGACATGAGTGTGATGGAGGTGGGGGGTTGGGGGTGGGGGTGGGGTTGTAAGCGGGAGGTTGTGGTGAAGAGTTGGGGAGCTGCAATGGAGTGCCTGAGAATTAGGAGGTCTCCATTTGTCAGAAGTAATGGGAAATGCAGAGGATAGAAGGAGCTAAACTAGGAGCCTGCGTGTGGAGCCAGGAATTCGTTTACTGAGTTAGAGACAACGTTCAGTTCAGACTTTTCCGGGATTGATAACTGTATTGTCTAAAACCCAATCAAACAATCAAAAATGCATTTGTAAGGACTAGTCAAGTGCATTGCCCGTGTTCTCTAGAGGGAATGTTAAAAAGTGTCATTAAACGCTCTTGAACTTGATTTTCTTATCTGTAAAAGATGCTTTGTAAGATGATTGCCATGGAAGTTGTACAGAGCTGGTACCTGTGAGCAGTTGTCTAAGTGTAATGAACGGTCAATAAGGGCAGGGTGATTTTGTATTCGCCAACTCTCTCCCTTATACACACACACACACAGAGACAGAGAGAGACAGAGAGAGAGAGAGACAGAGAGACACAGAGACAGAGAGACAGAGAGGCAGAGAGACAGAGAGAGATAGAGACAGAGAGAGACAGAGAGACAGAGAGACAGAGAAAGAGAGACAGAGAGAGAGAGAGACAGAGTCCTCTAAACTGCTCTTTCCCTATAACATCACAGAATGAGCTATGATAATAATCACCAGCCATTTGGTTGAGCACTTGCTGTGTGCGAGGTTCCTATTTGTGGTTCTATACTTGTTTCTTCATTTAATTTTCAAGTCCACCTGTTGAAGGAGCTATGTAATAGAAACCTAAGAGATGAGGAAAGAAGGCTTCCTCCCACAGCAGGAAGCGATGGAAGCTCCTTATGGACCCTGTGCTTTGTTCCCCAGAAAGCTGACCTGCTGCTAAGGAAGGAAATGGAGGCTAACCCGGGAACACCCCCCTCCCATCCTGATACCCAAGGGCCCCCAGCAGAGGTCCTGGCACTGAATAGAGGATTGTTCTGCTTCTCTGAATGTTGATGTTTTGGGTCATTAAGGGGCTTGGAGATGGGGTGGGGAGTGGGTTATGACCCTGGCAAAGGCCTGAATAACCATTGTTCCTTTCTTTCCCCCTTGAATGGGATTCTGTCCCAGTCATGGTGTCTCCCTCTGGGTTGGAAGGGGGGTTGGGTCAGAGGCCAGGAAAGGGGAGCCTTTTCCCACCACTTCCTCAGATGAAGCCTAAGTTGGTAGATACAGGGACCCCCTACCCCAGCATCTCAGAGCCCTCTTCAGTCTTGAGCCTTGATGTTGATGCTGTGAAATGAGTCTTGATTGGAGACAGAATTTGGAATTAGGGAGGGGAAAGGAAAAAAGAGGCAGAGAATCTGACTCTGTAGGCCAGTTGTCTTGCTGTCCCGCTGGGTCATCTGTGCTGTCCTATTATCTTGTAATCACCCTGGCTCTTCCAAACCCACAGAGAGGCCATCAAATGAAGAGGATGCTATCTTTAGAAGGGTTGAGTTTCTTGGAAGAAAATCTTAGATAATTATTAAATGGTTCTCGTGACCATTGAGAATGTTATTCTTGCTGATAAAAGGCTTAATTCTGGGAAACGGGTGAAAGTTTTCTTAAGAAGATGCCCCATCTCCCAATAACACACTTTTGTCTTTAATTTTTTTTTTTAACATTTATTTGTTTTGGCAGGACAGGGGCTGGGTGGGTTGGGCCATGGCATGTGTTTGGGGGTTAGAGGAAAACCTATGGGAGTCGGTTGGACTTTCCACCATGTGGGTCCTGGGGACCAAATCCAGGCCATGGGCTTAGAATTAAGTTTCTTTACCCAAGGAGTCAATCACCAACCCAGTTCTTCCTTCTCTTTAATGTGCTTTGAAAGAATCATGGTGAGCTTCATTGCCACCGCTTCTGGCCTTCTAGATGGAAACAAAGTTGTTCCCCTTTCTTCTAGACTTCCAAAACTCTGTGTTCTTTTCTTCCATAGCCTTGAGTGCAGGCATATTTACAGGAACAGAGATGGCCTATGAGCAGTTCTATGTATGGGGGCATTTCTCTCTCAAGTGAGAAATCCTGAGAAACCCATTCATGAGAAATCCTGGCATGTGTGAATTTATATTCATTGATTGTATAAACGAATCACCTTTAGTGTTTTTGTTTGTTTGTTTGTTTGTAAAAGCTCCCAGCAGGGAGCCAACAACTATTGGCTGAGGTATTCTGAATTAGCTGGAAAGTGAATTGATTTGTCTGAAAACCAATGTACCTGAACCCCACGCTTGGAGGTGCATTCTGTTGTTTGGCAATGCTTGCCCTGCCCTCCGTGTGGTTTCTTCTACTTCTACTCTGGATTGTTTGTACGCTTCTCTAAATAAGCCTTATTCAAAACTGACACACTACTAGGCAGCATAGGGCCTGCCACACAGTAGGACTCCTGTTATGTTTATCTGTGAATCTAATTCAAATCAGTGGGATTCTATACAGGCTCTAACTCCTCCTCTCTCTGACTTTGACAGGGACCCTCCGCCCAGTTCGACGAAACTACTACGACCCATCCTCAGCCCCTGGCAAGGGTGTTGTGTGGGAATGGGAGAATGACAATGGTTCCTGGACTCCCTATGACATGGAAGTCGGCATCACCATTCAGTATGCCTATGAGAAGCAGCACCCATGGATCGACCTCACCTCCATTGGCTTCAGCTACATAATAGACTTCAGCACCATGGGCCAGATCAACAGGCAGACCCAACGCCAGCGCCGTGTCCGACGACGACTAGACCTCATCTACCCCATGGTCACAGGCACTATGCCAAAGACTCAGTCCTGGCCAGTCAGTCCTGGACCGGCGACATCCTCCCCTGCACCACCTTGCTCCTGTCCACAGTGTGTTTTGGTGATGAGCGTCAAGGCTGCTGTGGTCCATGGGGGCACTGGACCTCTTCAGCCTCCAGCAGCACGAAAGAACATGGCCCTCTCTGGAGTGGGCAAGCTGCCCCAGCCACCTGCCCCTGGAGCAAAGCCACTAGACACCACTGGCACCATTCGGGGCCCAGGGAAGACAGCCCCATCGCAGGTTATCCGAAGACAAGTCTCTAATGCACCAGCTGCGGCGACTGTAGGCTCCCCTGCCAGCCCACAAGGAAGCAACAGGAAGACTGGAAGGGTGGCACTGGCCACTTTGAATCGGTCCAATCTGCAGCGACTGGCCATTGCCCAGTCCCGGGTGCTGATTGCCTCCGGGTAGGTGTTTCCATGGCTGTGACAGAGCATGTAACCACCTCAGTGATAGCATGTGACTCACTTCTGGGTCAGACAGCAAGAGGGACTTGCCAAGACAGGCTTGTTTAGTCTTCTCAGGCTGAGCTGCCCCTGGCAGGTCGAAGCCAGCCTGGTATGAACAAGGAGGTCTTTCATATTAGGGATCCAAGAGGTCTGGATCTAGCTGGGGTCTTACTTCTCATTTGCCATGTGGTCTGAAGCCAGATCCACCCATGGAGCCCTGACTCCATCATTAGTGAAACATGGGGCATACCCATTCACATTAGTTCAGCTCACTGTGTTCTGGTTTGACAGTGTTATCATCTCATTTATAATCTTTATAATGACTCTGGTGACACTGTCCCATTTAACAGATAAAATCAAATATATTGTAGGAATACGGCCTTATAATCCTCTTTCCCCTTTACCTCAGTACAATAGGCGCCAAGCAAGGATTGCTTCTTTCCTGGCCCACTGTAGCATTCTTATGACGCGCTGGTGCTGTTGGAGGTGCCATTAGTCTTTCTTATGTTCTCCATCTCCCTCAACCAGCAAACGGGAATGCCCAGCTCTCTGCACTCAGCCTTTGCCTGGTTGAAAAGGGTTTAGAGCTGGAATGAGTCCCTAGACTGAAAATCTAGGCTGCCCTAAGGCAATACTATAGACACTCAGCTGGGTCTCCAAACAGAGTCTTAGCATAGGGACAGGAAATGAAAGATACACAGTTGAACTGAAGAGGACTGGGCTGGAACAGCCTCTCTTCCTGCCTCTCATTTGTGTGAGCCCCAGGATCTTTGCAAGAGTCAGTGTCCTTCCTTGTATGTCAAATGATAGTCCCAAATTTACAGAACCTGCTCATGGAATCACTGTGAAACCCTCCATGGATAGAGGTCACTCCTTGACAAGCCCCCGTTGGGCTTGCCCATGTCCGCCCATTTCTTTTGCTGATGCATTTTAAGCATGGGCACTTTGCTTGAGAGATATCTTCCCTTAGTGGAGAGAAGCTGGAACACAAGCTTTTGTGCACTGTTCTGTCCTTGTTTTGGCTAAAGCCTCAGTGAAGGTGAAGGCAGCTTGTAATGCCAGCCAGAGGCATGGGATGGATGGTCATGACTTCCTCCTTGGGGAAGTGCAGGACAGCGGGGAAGAGGCGCCTGCATCCTGCTGCTACTCTGCTTCTCTACTTGGGGTTGCAGCAGAGTGCTGGGTGCTCTAGCAGATTTCCAGGGTGATTGCCAGCCCATAAGAGGAGGCTCAGTGTATGTAGGGGACCCCCTGACTCTTGAGCTTGGACCCAGTTCTTTGCTGTACCACTTGGAATAAGTTTTGTTTCCTCTGTCTTCAGTGTTCTTAGCTGTTGAGCAACATCATAATAGGACTTCAGTGCTAGGGTTGTCACGTGGGTTAAATGAAGCCTTCAGAGACTGCACAGAGTCCAATGGCTATTAGCTGCCGATGGTGATGATGATGATGATGATCTAATGACTATACCCTTGTGTTAGTGAACTCAAGGCTAAGCTGAGCCAATCCAACTTACACATCATTTTTGTCCCCTTGACAAATGCCCCAGTAACCCCATGCCATCATGAAGAAAGATACCCCGAGATCACCTTGAACTACAACGAGTGTGAGGAACTCAGCAGGCTTCATTTCTTTTGTTTGTTCCCCTGCCAAGCTGGAGAAGTGAGTGCAGTCCAGGCAGTACAATTCAAAAGGGCTATAGAAATGAGTTGCTTTTGCACTGTTTTTCTGAAAGGGGCCCCTCCCACCTCTCTCTGTCTTCCAGCCCTTTCTTCTCACCTTTTTTCCACCTCCTGCATTCCCATTGCCATCTTCCCTTGTAGCTTTTCTTGGCCACTAATGAGCATGTGTTATCCTCTTTGTCTGGAACTGCCATCAACCTTCTGTCATTACACAGCCCCGTCCCCATCCCCTCTGCCCATGACCTCTTCAAGCAACTTTCCCACAGGAAAGGGTGAAAAAAAAAGGAAGATCAAGGATGGCAGGCAATGTGGGATGAGGAGAAAGTATTGGCAGGGGACAAAAGATACAGCAAATTATTCAGACACAAGCAGGAGGTTCTTAAAGGGGGTGGGAGGGTAGGTGCAGGGCAGCAGTCACCCCTCTCCCCTCAGAGTTCAGGCTTCGGTACCTCCAGCTAGGCATGGTTGCTGGTTGCCTTAGAGACAAGGCCATTGTCCTTCATGAGGCTTCCTGGGTTGGTGAATAACTCAGAAAACACTAGCCTTCTCCGCATGAGGTCTGCAAGGATATCACACACACACACACACACACACACACACACACACACACACACACACACACGGCCTGTTCAGGCCCCCTCTCTTTACTGTGTCTACTGTGTCAGTTCCTCTCAGTTTTACTTTTATCAATGGAAATAAAAACTTGGATCCTCCATAACTGGGAACAGCCCAAGAGGATGGGGGAAGGGCTGTCTTCCGATTGGCCAGTGCATGATTAGGTCAAAGGGCTTTGGCTGGGTTGCCTGGAAGATGTGAGAAGGAGGCTTGCTATTGGACCGCTGCTTCACAGAAGGAGGGGTTTGGGCTCAGATAGCTGAGGCCCTAGGGCAGAGGACAGGTTTTCTGGGATTTTCATTTTAACCAGGAACCATGGGGGAAGGGCAGGCAGGTGCTGCTTGCTCACAGTCCCCAGTACTGCTAGGCTTTCAACTCTGCCTTTTATACCTGATACCCTGTGGTCAAGAATGTGAGAAAACTGGATTATTAAAGCAGGAAGTGGCAGAAATCAAGCCCTTCGACAATTGGAAAATAAAAGTGTAAACAGTTGCCCAAATTTGCACAAGGCTCAGCTGTTTACCAACACTTGACCTAGATCCTACAGCCTCACAGGGACCCCAAGGGAGCAGACATTTATCGGACCTTGTTTACAGCTGAGGTTAAAGGCAGGCAGATGTGATCACAGAATACAGAGGATCTGGCCAGAGCTGCCAGAGGCAAAGCAGGCTGTGTACAGATGCGGGCAGTCACTTTCCGTTTCTTCTCCATGTTTGCTGTTGGTGTTTGGTAAAGCACACAGCCCTGCCCTCCGCTGAGCCCCACTGCTGCCCACAGACCAGGGACCAGGTTGCCCCTTCCTGACACACAGAGGAAGGTTGGCCCCACAGGTTGATCCCAAAGTCTTCCTGAGTGTTCAAGTGTTCCACAAACAGGCTTCCCCTATCTCTCTCTCTAGACGCCCCCACATGCCACAATCCTCGGGCTGCTCTGAGGATTGGAGTACTTCCTGGTTGACCAGAGAGTGTGTGGAAACCTGCCAGTCAGGTTTGTGGAAACAAAGGTGGCCTTTGTCACTCAGATCACAGTTTTTTATCAGCTGTGGTGGGGGCCCTGGAGATGGTGAAAGGAGGCAGGTGCGGGGGGCTGTGCGGCACGTGCTGTCCCCTAGTGGTGACCAGGGGACATACCATAGGGGGCAGGCTCTTCTAGCCTCTTCAGATAGAGTGGGGAGGTGAATTTGTCCTGGAAGGGATTCAGGGGCTTCTGACTCACCTTTCTCTCAAATAGTGTAATGGGAAGGTGCCAAGACGAGACATTCTAACCCCAGATCCCCGAGGCTCAAGCAGTTGGCAGACTTCATGTTGTTTGCAGTGTTTGATTGTTTACAGAACCAGGAATCAAGGCCGTTCCACTTTCCTTGGTCTATGGCTTTTATTTTCAAGTCAGCTTTTCCCTCATCTCCCCACATCCAGTCTTGCTTTATTCAGGCGGCAGTTGGGAAAGAAAAGGAGCTTTAGGTTTGGCCCGATACATAGCATCATATGCTTTGATTAGCTTCACTGCTTCTGTCTTCACGAAAGGCAACAGAGGAAGCGCATCCTACTGGACCTGGTGTGCTACGGTAGAGAGACTTGGCTATCAGGCCTCTCTTCTGTCCTGATGGTGCCTTCGTGCATTACAGTATGGGGCAATGCAGAGCATGGCATCATGGGAGGCGCAGTGAAAGGACTCTGGAGCCAGATAGTGTGTGTTGGACTCTTGCTGCAATCTTGGTCTAGTTGGCGTAACCTCTTGTGTGCCTCAGTTTTGTTACTTATGCAGTGAGGTTGACTGTAACACTCCTTACCTAGAGTCCTGGGAGGACTGAGTAGGTTTATCTGTTGTTGAAGAGTTAGGATTGCCCCCAGCCAGATATGAGCCCTGTGAATCATAGCTCATAGAGGAAGGCAGACCCATGGGGTATTATGCTCACAGCTGCGTCTCCAGCATTAAACATGATTATCCCAAAGTAGGGTTCAATGAGTTCTTCTCAAATAGACAAATAAATAAATATTGCTTTCTTCCTTCTGACTTCCCAGCACAGCCCTACCCCAGCTGGATTCTCAGGCTTCCTGGATCCCAGAGGCATCTATCTATCTATCGCCAGGCCCACTGGCTTCTCCAAGCCAGCTGTGGAAGCCTGGGTGGCAGAGGGGAATGGCACAAGTCCCATCTCTATGTGTCTTGTATTTTCACCTTCAGTGCCTTCGCCGTGGGCGGCCTGGCCTTTCCCAGGCAGCTGTGTGGGCTCCTCTCCAGAGCTGGGGAGGTCAGCAAGGGAGGAGTCTCGGCTTGCCTTTATAAGTTTCTGGGACAAGGAGAAGTGACAGCTGTGCAGGCAGTGGTTTCCAAATGCTGGACCAGGGATTGCAACATCTCTGCTCTCTGGGGAACATGGGGGTGGGGTGATATGGATTCCTGTGGTGCATGGATTTGGGGATAGAGATATAACTGTGATCCTGGCTGAAGATCTGTTTTAGCCAATAGTAAGGGAATGTAAGCGGAAACGGGCAGAGTCCTGGAAGAACATTTTAGGGAGAGGAAACAACGTTTTCTAAAGGTGCGTAGGCAGGCATGTGACTGGCAGGGGTGAGGACCAGAAAGAACAAAGGTAAAACAACGATGAGAAGAGGCTGGCAGAAGGCTAAGAAGGTGGCGGTGGAGGAATTGGCAGACAGTGCAGAGCTGGGAACTCCTTGCTTTGACCATGGGCATCCTGGACCCATTCTTCATTCTCAGGTTCTGAGTGGAGGGTGTCAAGATCTGAGTTCAGTTTGAACCTCTCACCTCCCACTGATCTGTTAAGAACCCACTGCACTTTGGTAGGTTTAAATACTAGTTCATTTTGTCCTGTTTGTCAAAGCCATAATATATCTGCCCGTTACTTCCACAGAGTTCCCACTGTGCCTGTGAAAAACTTGAATGGGTCCAGCCCTGTTAATCCTGCCTTGGCAGGTAAGAGCTCACTAACCTGGGTTTGACTGACGTAGGCTGAAAACTCAGAATCATGGACAGACTAGTGAACACATATTAATAAAGAGGGGAGAATTTGGATGTTAATGGGAGAAAATGAGATCTTAGGAGCTGAGTAGGAAAGCTCAAGGTGTGGTGCTAAACACCGAGCATGCCAGGGGTCTTGAGAGATAGCTCATCTAATAAAGTGTTTGACTGGCAAGCATGAGGACAAACATTCTAGCCCAGAATCCCTGTTCTTTTTTTGTATTAAAACAGAAAGAGTAATGACAGGCATATAATCCCATTGCCTGAGAGGCAGAGATAGGGAGGTCCCTGGAGTTTGCTGACTACCAGTTTCCTGGTGAGGTCCAGGTCCATGATACCCTGACTCACAAATCAAGGTGACCATCCCCTCTTAGGTTCAGGAACCAGAGGAGGGGGTGGGGAGAGCTGTCAGTTGTATCTCCTCAGTATAACATAGGCATTCCAGTCATGATCTTCCATTAGCTGTGACTGCCTACACTGAGCCTACATAATAATGGCTTGCCATTGGTCAGGCAGGGACTGGGGAGGGCCTCGGAGCATCCTGCACATCCCTGTTGAACGAGTGCCCGGTCCATTCTGAAGGAAGGGAGAGTTGTGCCTTCAGTTATGCTGTGCTCATGGGTAGTTTCACACCCATGGTCACACAGAAGTCCCTGGACAAAATTAGTGGGTCACAAAACAAAACGATGTGAATGTGGAACCGCGACTTGTTCCTAAAAGTAATTTGTTTTAAGTGAGGTTGTTGGCTTCTGAAGGACAACTTACAAAAAAAAAAAGCTGACTTCCGGCATTTGCCCACCGGCACGCCCAAGCATGCGATTGCATATGTGTGCATACAGAATGCATGAATTATGAGTACTGTCTGCTGGAGAGGAGAGGAGACGAGCGGGAGGGGGTGTGTGGGGACTCTTGAGAGCGCATTCTTCAGCCCTTTCTCACCCCTGCCCTGCCCTGCCCCTTCCAGGAATCACCGGGATACTCATGAGTGCAGCGGGATTGCCTGTGTGCCTCACTCGCCCACCAAAGCTGGTCCTCCACCCGCCCCCTGTCAGCAAGAGTGAGATAAAGTCCATCCCAGGGGTCTCGAACACGAGCCGCAAGACCACCAAAAAGCAAGCCAAGAAAGGTACAGGCCTCTTCTGCTTAGATACCTGAAGTGAAAAACTGGGCCTACCTGCACCGAGGTCAAAGCCATGGCTTAGCCCACTGGGCTGTCCGTTCCACATCTGCTAAGCAGGTCTGGCTAGTAGACTATGATGAGTCTATCTAAGAGGGTTGGGTCTGGGTCAGAAAGAACTACCCTGAGACACAGAAACATACAAAGCAACAATAGCAGAAGCATGAAGATATTAAGTGTTGTAAGTCAGAAGAGAAACATAACTTTGGTGTCAGAACAGAAACATTGTATCTAGTCCCACCTTTGTCAGGAGCTAGTTGGGTGAAACTTCTGCCGACCTGTCTTTGTGATGCCTGCAACCAGCAGGTGTGTGCTGGAATGTGCCTATGACAATTGAGAAATAGCCACTATTCCATGTCCCTCTGGAGCCTCTGACCTTTGGCTCCATAAACCTTCCTTCACAAATCACTGTGAACCTATCCACAACCCAGCTCTGGAGAGCAAGGAGATCTTCCTTGACCTCAAGGGACTCTGGGCTGGCCATCCTGCTTGCTGCTGCTGGTCATGAAGTGATCTGCTCTCTTAAGCCTTCATCATATAAACTTCCTGTGAAGTTTCAGTCAGAATGGCTGTGTGTGGCACTTGGCCCAGGACCTGGCAAACGGCAATGGGATCTCAATTAATTAGAAGCCCAGCCCAATTTTTATTTTTCTTGAGAGAGAGAGAGAGAGAGAGAGAGAGAGAGAGAGAGAGAGAGAGAGAAATGGGGCAGTGGGAGAGAAGGCCTTGCCTCTCCGCTTTTGGCTTTTGTCCACTAAACTTTCTCAACTCCCTGCCCTACTTTCCCAGTTCATTTCAATTTCTCTGCTTCAGTGAACTCACATGCCTGTTCTTAGTCCAATAAGTCAGGACAGGGCTTTACACTTCTGCCCTGGTTCTGGAACTATTAATAGCACATACTGTCTCTCTGGCAAACTGCTACGGGGCTGTGAATCCATCAGCTCATTAGTGGTCAAAGCACCCATTTTGTAGGTACTACCAATCTTCCCTATTTAATGGGTAAGAAAACAGATGGGGAAAGCTAGAGGAATGGCCCTAGGTTTCATGGCTCTCCTTGCTCTGTGGTTTTTTTTATAAACCCCAGTGATCCTACCCTCTGCCTTCAGTTTAGCTTGCTTCCTGAAGACCCAGCTCCTGAAGAGCCTTACTCCCCATGGCTCTCAGCATGTTTCCTGGAGCCTTACTCCTTTTCCCACTGCTGGACTGTGCCTGCTGGCAGCAACAGAAGGAGCTGAAGCCAGGAAGGACTGTCCTGAAACTGGGGGTCACAACTTCCTGCTTTCCCATAAAAATAATTTGACTGTGACACCATGTTACAAAACTTAAGATAGGGCTTTACGAGTTGTAAAAGAAATGCAGCCCATCTGACTGGCAGTTGTAGAGCAGTGCCAAGAGTTTTCATTCCTTTTTTCTCAAGGGACCAAATGGGCAAGTCTAGGCTCTTTGATTATCAGGAAGAGAAACTCAGTTTATCTCAGTTAAAATGCAGATTTGCTAAAATAGGCAGACATGTCAGAGAGTGGGCAGGAAGAGGTCAAGACAGGCAGGGGCATCTCATCCTTCCTCAAGCCACTTTGACAGAGCTAAAACAACCTCTGCTCTCATTCATGCTCCTTAAACTGGTGCAAAATAATTTGACCTCCTTTTCTTCTATGTGTGCACCTGTATGCATGTGTGCTTGTGTGTACTTGCATGCACGCCTGCACACAAAACCAAAGTTCAGTCTTGAGTATCATTTCTTAGGTGCCATCTGCCTTGGGTATGTTGTTGTTTTGTTTTGTTATGTTTTGTTTTGTTTTGTTTTGTTTTGTTTTGTTTTGTTTTGTTTAAAATCAGGGTCTCTTACTTGCTTGGGGCTTACCACTTAGGCTAGAGTGGCTGTCAGCAAGCCCCTGACATACGGCTGACTTCAACTCCCTATCTCTGGAGTTACAAGCCTGCTGTATTACACAGGTTTCCAGGGATCAACGTAGATCTTCATTCTTACAAGGCAAGCACTCAAACTGAGTCACCTGTCTCCCTGATCCTTTTCACTTTGAACTTGTCTCTTATTCTATCCTCTCTGAAGTACCTAGAATGGCAAGGTCACTTGATCCCATCTCCTCTGCCTTGGTGACCTAGTGACTCTCCTTTCCCCATAGGTAAAACCCCAGAGGAAGTGCTGAAGAAGTATCTGCAGAAGGTCCGGCACCCACCAGAAGAGGTGAGTTCAGGGGTATGGGGCAGGGGTCACTTTCTCCATCACCAAGTGCATGTCCTCTGTCCCCACATTCTGCAGGACGTGTCAGGTACTGTTTCCTAAGTCCTGGCTGGCACAGGGCAGATTTAGCTGATGTTCACTTCAAAGTTTAAGGTTTTGAGCTGCAGTTAATGGTTTAACTTGCCCCATTTAGCAGAATTCTAAGTGATTCTGAGCTACCTTCCATGCTTGTCTGAGTTTAAGTAAAGCAGTATGCCAAGTCATGTGAACTCCCTTTAGAATGGATTTAATATGGACCAGTGGTTCTCAGCTGAAGTGATTTGTCCCTAAGGGAGCATGTGGCCTTGAGTGGGTTCTGGTAACTGACTAGGGAGTGTGCTACTAACATCTAGTAGGTAGAAACCGTAAAAGCTTTCTGAGCACTCTATAAAGCCCAGAACAGTATCCATAGCAAAGAATCACCCTACCACAACATCAGTAGTGCCCATGTTGAGAAATAGGCCATAGATTTATTTAGCTATAAGGCCCCTCTAATACATGTGAAGTTCAATACCTCTACAAAGTGCAATATGAGTTTATCATGGTATCTGTTGACAAGCCACTGGAAATCATTATAATGCAGTTAATGAGTCCAAGCTAGCATGTATGCATGTATGGGAATTATTTGAGGATTTTCTCTGCTCGTAAATTAAGACAACACTATATTTAGAATTCCCCCTTTCCTAAACACAGCACCCTTGATTTGTGAAATTTCTAGAAGACTTTTCTGGTGCCTCCCTGGGCTGAGTGACAATTGATGCCTGTCTGTTCTTCGTTTGCCAGGATTGTACCATCTGTATGGAGCGTCTCACAGCCCCCTCTGGCTACAAAGGCCCACAGCCTACAGTCAAGCCTGACCTGGTGGGAAAGCTGTCCAGGTGTGGCCACATCTACCACATCTACTGCCTGGTAGCCATGTACAACAATGGGAACAAGGTCAGTGTCAGCCATGAGGGCGAGCAGTGTGAGGTCATGACTGGTTCCCGAGTGTCCTTGTTCTCCCACACGTTGTTGGAACTCGTAACAGACACTCCAAGTATATTTTCGACTTTACTGACTGCTATGACAAAATACTTCAAAGCTGACTTAAAGAAGGAAGACTTTGTTTTGGTTCACAATTTAAGAGAGCTTACTGTGGTGAAGGCATGATGGATAGGTGAAGTAGCTGGTCATGTCTACCCATAGTTAGGGGCAGTCATGTCTATCCATAGTTAGGGGGTGGTCATGTCTCTCCATAGTTAGGGGACAGAGAGGGATGGATGCTGGTGCTCTCAGCTCAGATTCTCTTGTTTATTCAGTCAGGGCTTCAGCCAATAGAATGGAGCTGGCAATCAAGTATAACCTTCATCCAGGGCAGCAGGAACGAACATGTGTGCTGTTTTCAGGGCTAATTAGATCCCACATTGCAAAATCTGTCTTCATCTTCTCCTTTGGGTCAAGCCTCCCCTTGTTTCTGGTTTGGCTATACAGGGTGGTCTAGCAGAGGTGAGCTCTGTCCATTAAGGTTCTGAGGGAAATGGCCCATCACTGAGTGAACTGGGTTCCCATCAGAGAAGGCTTTCATCATAATGATGAGAAATTGTTTATTCATGATGCAGTGCATAGGTTCTCAATAGCTTTTATTTTTCATTTTTTAGTGGTTAAGTTGAAATCCACCTTCTCTGGACAGTCAAAACACCTTTGATTGTCCCTAGAAAGACATTGTTAAAGTGCTTAATAATCCCTGCCTTAGCATCCATTGTTGGGGGATGAGATAAGGCTTCTCTTCATTAACTGACATAAGGTGATGCCCCTCAGTTATAGTTGGTTTCAGAAATCTGTCTGTCTCCCTAAGTGACACTTTCCCTCTTCATTATCTGTGCTTTTTAAAGACATTGACTTGCATTCTTGCCTGTGTCTGGAACCACCTATACCCTCCTTCTCTGTGAGCTTGACCACTACTCATGTCTCTGAACCCAGCTAACTTTGAAACCAAATATTTCTGAACTTCTTGCCCAAGGACATGTCTGGATTTGGGGATTGCTCCTTATGTCTTGTGTAGCGGGGAAGAATGGAGGAAGCATGGCGGGAAGCACACCTGAATTGAAATCTTGGCTTAAGAGCTGAATGAATGACCCTTAACCTTTTCAAGATTTTACTTTTTCAGGTCAAATATAGATTTGAATCTGTAGCTGTGTGTGTGTGTGTGTGCGCGCACACGCGCACGTGCTCATGTTTGTGCTCATGTTTGTACACGTGTAAAAAGGAGACTGGAGGAAAACTTTTGTATATGTGTTTATGTTTCTGTAAGTACATTTGCATGAGAAAGCTGGAGGACCTCTGGTGCCATCTCTAGAACATTGCCTACCTCTTTTGAGACAATGGTGTCTCATTGCTCACCAATTAGACTGGGATGGCTGGCCATCAAGCACACGGGATCATCCTGTCTCCATCTCTCTAGCTATGCATGCCACCACTTCTGGTCTTCAGGCTTGTATACAAGCTGCTTCCCATCTGTGCCATACTTCTAGACC
The DNA here is from genome assembly GCF_978045245.1 of Mus caroli. Taxonomy (NCBI): domain Eukaryota; kingdom Metazoa; phylum Chordata; class Mammalia; order Rodentia; family Muridae; genus Mus; species Mus caroli. The sequence continues at coordinate 48,917,811 of NW_028227275.1, forward strand.
AATGGCTACCTCAGTGTTATGACTGCTATTTTTCAAAATTATATCTCTTTTTGGCTATGACTCTCATCCCCCCACCCCTTTTTATCTTTATATAACCAGTAAGGTTGACTGGCTAACCTTGACATCTTCCCTGGTGTCTCAGACTTGGTGAAAGATTCCATGTTCTTTCACAGCCCAGGGCTGAAGTATTTCATTAGAGCCTTACCTTTTTAGAGGTTTTATGGGGGAGGGAGGTCTTCAGATGTCTTAACACATATATTTCCTTTTGTATGACTCTCTTCAAAACTGCCCAGTAACTCCATATTTATATCTGTAGGGCCCCGAGCACATTTCCCAAGCCACTGTGCTTTGTTCTCTCTTTCAGCAGTACCGAAGCATTTCTCTTCTCTTAAGCACATTGAAGAAAAACATGGGAGAGAATGGACTCACTCGCCCCAGGTTTTGCAGCCAATTAAGGCTAGAGCAGAAAGCAGGAGCATGGTTGTAGAAAGCAGTGACCATGAATGCGAACTTTTATTTGAAAGGAACCAAGCATGAATGGAATCGTGCCTGAATAGTCCTGAGAGGATCTCATCTCCTGCCCAAAGACCTCCGGTGTCTGCCAGGCCCTCGTCCCTAGCTGAATAGCCTCACATTCTACACACATGCTTGCTGCCCAGGAACGCTTTCTTCCCTACCCCCCCCCCTTTCCTTTTCTGCGAACCTGAGAATTACCTTTGCTGTCTGGGATCTCTTGAGGGTTCTTGTCTGCCCTCCCTGGTGACACTTCACCTGGTCCTGCTGGGAGACTACAAGCTTTTATACTACTGTCTCCGTCTGCAGTCCATATTCACATCAGTCTTTGTGGCTATGACATAATGCATGGGGAAACGTTAGAAAGAAAAAGGAAAGACTGGTTTTGTTTTTTTTTTTTTTTTGGTTTGTGTTTGTTTTTGACTCTTCACTTCAGGAAGTTAGTCTGTGGTTGACAACTTCTTTGCTGTGTGCTTATGATGAGGCAAACCATGGAAGCAAGCATGTGAGGTGTGACGGAGGGAGTACATCACTGAGGGCAAGCCTTGCATGGGTATATCATGTAGCCTCTGCGTGTGTCCTTCTTTCTCCACCTCTTCTTCTGTCTTGTCCTTTTCTTCCTGCCCTTCACAGTTCTTGGCTGCCTTCAGGTCACTATGTCAGTAGTTTAATCTACCAATAAGGTTCCAGTCCCCATTATTCAGTCTTTCTACAAAATCTCCTCAGCAGGTAGGCAAGTCTCTAATCCATGAGCCTTGGGGAAGAGTTCTGATTCAAACCAGTATAGAAAACTGGGGAGATTTGAAACTTCACTGGAATTCCAGTGAATTCCTCGCTGATGGCAAGTCCTTAAGTCTGTATATTCTTCAGTTCCCGTTCCCTAAAAGGGCTCTCATTTCCTTCCCAGGTAAAGCCAATTTATAACTGTTTTTAAGAACCATTTTCTTTTTTAAGAACCATTTTCTTTTTTTAAAAAAATATTTTATTAGATATTTCCCTCATTTACATTTCCAATGCTATCCCAAAAGTCCCCCATACCCTCCCCCCCACTCCCCTACCCACCCATTCCCACTTTTTGGCCCTGACGTTCCCCTGTACTGGGGCATATAAAGTTTGCAAGTCCAATGGGCCTCTCTTTCCAGTGATGGCCGACTAGGCCATCTTTTGATACATATGCAGCTAGAGTCAAGAGCTCAGGGGTACTGGTTAGTTCATAATGTTGTTCCACCTATAGGGTTGCAGATCCCTTTAGCTCCTTGGGTACTTTCTCTAGCTCCCAATGGAGGAGTTAGAGGAAGAACCATTTTCTTAAAGCCAGTTTGGTTCTTTTCCAACACAGGACCCAACTATTTGTCTCTCCACAAGCATACCATAAGCAGCACACTAATATCATTTAGATAGGACATACTGAATATTTTCTTCATGCATCTCACCTAACTTTCATTAGCCCAGTGAAAGAGGATTATATTTCTTGTTTTACAAGGAAACAGAGACAGGTTAACTTGTCCAAGGCTACACGGTAGAGCTGAGACTCAAGCCAGGCAGCTTTATGGTAGAGGTCCCACTCTGAACCCCTGCACTTCTCAGGCTTCCAGTTCTGACACAGTAGACTTGATGTGAGTCTGGGGCTTAGCAATTGGTAAATTGCTGCTCTTGAGCCATTGCCATGTGTTCCATCTGTGTGGGCATTGGCTAAATCATAATTCCCTGTGTTGGCTTCCTGCCCTAGTCAGCTCTTCCCCTCAAGGACAGAGGTGACTCATCTATGTGCCTCAGTATGGAACATGGGTTATTCATGTCATTTTCTTCCTGTTATCTTAGAGAAAGCCAAAATGGCTTAAGTAGCTAGAGAGGGTTTGGGTCTGTTATCCACTGGGTGAGTTTTCCCTCTTGAGACCATTTTCTCTGGTACTTTAGGCGGGTTGAGGGGAAGGTCATGAACAAAGCAGCTTTCTAATCTGACTGTACTGGATTTGGCTCCTCAGGATGGGAGTTTACAGTGTCCAACATGTAAGACCATTTATGGCGTCAAGACAGGCACCCAGCCTCCAGGGAAGATGGAATACCACCTCATCCCCCACTCCTTGCCTGGCCATCCAGACTGCAAGACCATCCGGATCATCTACAGTATCCCCCCTGGCATTCAGGTGAGCCCACCCTTGGATGCTTCCATTCATGATTTCAACTTTGAATGTGGGTAAAATGTTGTACTAGGAAAAGCCTCCTTCCCATCTTTGTCCCCAGACTGTGCCTCCCCCTTCACTTCCATTGTTCCTTTTTCTCTGTGTCTTTCCAGCATTCCTTGTACGTACTCAGTGGAGATTGCATCCTCCCCTCCCAGTTTTGCACAAAGAGCCACATTTAGGCACATTGTTTCACACTCCAAATAACAATATGAACCTTAGAGTTTTTTGTTCTATGCTAATAGAGAATGTCCTTATTCTTATGTCTGTGTAATAATCCATTGTATATATATTTAATTCAACATCTCCGTCTGCTGTCTATTTACATTGTTTGTAATCTTTTAGTACAACAGATAATGTTACAACTAATAACTAATAGTAGTCATGTGACCATATCTGTAGAATAATTTTCTGGAAGTATAATTTCTTGGTCAAACAGTTATTTGCATTTTAAACAATTTGATGGTTACACTTGGCTGTGTCTTTACTGGCATTTCTTTTCTCTCTGGTTTTTGGAAGACTGTCAGCCCTCAAACAAATATGAATGATAATCCTAATGAATAAAGGCAATGTAGCTCTTCCCTCACACAGTGTGGAGCCTTTCCTAGGTGTTGTAGGGTGCAGACCAGAATTAACCCTGAGCAAACATTGGTTTGCTCACGCTTCTTCACTCCCACCTGTGCCTTCTTGCTTGTCTTTTGTCTGACAAGTGTTTGCATGTGGGTTGTGCCCAGGTTTGGGTTAGGTACTGGTGAAACAGAGCTCAAATTGATTAAATCTTTCAACCCCGAAGTCCCCATTGTGGTGGGGCCAGGAGGATGGTAAAATAAATAATATAAATGGACAAAGTACTTCCGGAGCACGGCAAGTTATCAGAAAGTAAAGCAGAAACGTGTGATAGTCCATAAAACACGAGGTTTCTTCCCTGGAGCACTTGTAACCAGGCAGAGCAAGATAAATACCTCTCACTCCTCATCTGGAGAACAGAAACGGATATGCACCACTGATGAAAGTTACACAGACAAAGGGACTTGCAGGGCTTCAAAGTCTTGTGACCCTGGTCCCACTTCCTGGCTGTCTTCAAGGTGCCTGCTTCCTCCTCCTAGCTTCAGATCTTTTTTTCTTCTTCATCTGTGCTGCTGGGAATCTGCTAGGCAGAGGTCCAAGGAGTGGGAAAGTCCACCAGGAGCTGCTCAGGCACTATTAAGGTGCCCAGGACTTTGCTTCCTGCTATCTGATTGGCTGAGGTGTGGTAAGGAGGAGGGGGAGGAGGAGGAGGAGGAAGAGGAGGAGGCTATGTATAGTCTGTCTGGAAGGTGGGAGGAGACTTTTCTGGTGCAAAGCACTCTCTAGTGAATCCCTGAGAGAAATACAGAATACATAGTTAGCTGCAGGAGAGACAACTGTGGAGAAAAATGCATGTTGAAGAACAGTAGAATTTATTCAGTTGGGAGGTTGGGGCCTGAGACTTGCAAAAGTCATGGAAGGAGGGGACATGATGAAGATATAGGGGGCAGGTCACAGAAGACGTTTAATGCTAGGGCCAGCAATGTGGACTTTGCTTAGGCTCTGAGGAGCCCCTGGAGATTATTGTCTGATTAGGATTACAAGACATGTAACGTGTAAATATGCTTTAAGAGGCCAGTGTGACTTAAGAATGGGAAATGAGTGGAAATAAGTCTGCAGTAATATTTCAGGCTCTCAACTAAGGGAAGACCAGGGTAAAAAGTAAGATGTGCTTGGCTCAGCCCAGGAGAGACTTGTAGAGTGATTCTGGAGCAGCTGGCTGGAATGATACAGAAGAATGAAAATGTGGGAGTGGGCTGGCAAGATGGTTCACTGGTAAGGGCCCTGATAACTGAAAGCCAGTTCTGATAATCAGAGTTCAATCCCTGAAACCCGCATAGTGGAAGGAAAAGAACTGACTCCTTCATGTTGTCCTCTGATTTCCACACATGTACCATGGTGTACACACACACACACACACTCGCACATGCACTCTCTCTAAATAAACAAGTGTTTTAAAAAATGAAAGAGAAAGCAAGAAAGCAAGCAAAAAAGCAAGAAGGAAAGAGTCCAGCAAGGGTCAAAGTAGATCCAAATATCAAGGTGGGGCATCTGTTGACAAGAAGGCCACATTTTATTTAAGCCTCTGGAGTTACGGGACAGAGAGAGTCTTCTTTGTAAGTGTACAGAGGGGTCAATGCTGCCTATGCAGGGCCCTAGCACCTCTTGTAACACCCTGGCTTTTGAAAAGGAAACACATCTCTAAATGGTCAGATGCTCTGCAGACTCACCAGGGTGAGTCAGTAGAAAGGTGTTCTGTGCTTGCCTTGTGAAGCTCCACGGACCACGAAGGCCTGGGCTTTGGTGAGAAGCTGAGCTCACCAAGCACCGCTTCCACTGCAGAAAGTGAGTCCCTGTGGGAGGAGCTCTGGGCCAGGCTGAGGCAGAGTCGTGACTGCTCCTCCTGGCAACAGGCCCAGAACAAAGGAGCAGCCTTACTGGGTTGGTGCCAGACCTGCTGAGCTGGAAACAGCCAGCAGCCCAGGGCATCAGCAAAGCAGCTGGAGGCATGGTCAGGCATGGTCCCTCCATGAGGATGCCTGGCTTGGAGATGTGTGGTCCTGAGGATGATGCACCTTTGTGGAGATTTTGTCTGGCTGTTAAGTTATAACTGTCAGTCTATCCATCCCAGAGAACATTAGTTTCTTTTAGTTCACAGTGACATTGTTATATCTTTTAACATTTTTCTATGATCAAAATTTACTTTGTACATGAGTAGAATTCTCAAAGAATAAATAAAAATTATACTTTAAAATTTGAATAGTTTTTCTCTTTGGCAATTTTATACATGTGTACACTGAGTTTGAACATTTTCAAATGCTTTTGCCCCCTCTCTTCTCCTTTCCTTCTTCCAAAACACTTTCCCCAACAACCCCTCTTTCTTTTCTTTTTGAGCCAGTGAGTTCAATTTCATTCATTCATTCACTCGCTCACTCACTCACTACAAAGCCATGATGAGTTTATTGATCTGTGAGAGAGCTTGTACCAACAGCTGCATAAAATTGTCAATATTATATTCTTTGCACTTAAAAAGTAAAATCTTTAAACAAAGTTATAGTCTCAAGAGGTGAGGGATATTCAAAATTATAGACAAGCATTTGTATGGATGGAAAGCTGTTACATCAGTCTTCATAAACCACTCACTCCTTGGAGCCTGTGATAGCTCTGTCAGTATGACACAATTTAGTATCATACAGGAAGATAATCCCAATGATGGGTTCATGGGATTACTGGGGAATTTTCTTGATTATATTAAGTGGGGTGGGAGGACCTGCCCACTGTGAGTGGCATTATTCCCTAGGAATGGGGATCTGTAATGTATAAGAGTGGAGAAAACTAGTCTGTCATGCATGCATTAAATCATAGCTCTCTGCTCTTGATTATGGGATGTGATTATCTGATTTGGGTTCCTGCCACTTTGACTTCCCCACAAGGGTGGACTCTAACCTGGAATCATGAGCCAAATAAACTCCTTTCCCTTTCAGTTCTTCTTAGGGTATCTTACCATAATAACAAGAAATGAGACTAAGACGGACACCAATTGGGAGACCTAGTATCTTGTGCCTTTTTGCTGTTGCTAAAACAGAATCTCTGAGCTGAGTGATTTACAAAGAAATGAGGTTAATGTGGCTCATGATTCTGAAGGAGGGGGAATCCAGCAGTCATGTCTGGTTGCACTGGGCAAGGATCTCCTAGTGCCTCTCCTCATGGCAGCAAATAGGCAAATAGATGTGTTCAGAAGAGGGAAAACACAACAAGCAACCTTGCTCTGAAAGCAACAGGCTTTCATGACAACTAACCCACTCCCCTGAGACCAAGATGAGAGCTCTCAGGAGAAGGCATTCATCCCTTCTGACAGCCTCATCACCTCTTACATTTCTCAGCTGCCCACAAGCCTGCAATGGAAGCCAAATTTCAGCAAGAGTTTTGGAGGGGACAAACAACACACAGTACCATGGTATCTGGGTTCCGGCTCAGCTCTGCTTGGATGTCTTTCCCACTTGGTGTCCTGAGACAGCTTGTGTCCTGGAGTGTTGCGTGATGATAACTGACATGTCACGAGATTTTTTTTTTCCTGAACATTGCAATCTATGTTGTTGAGTAAGGAAGCAAAAATCCATGAAAACAAAGGAGAAATACCACAAGAAATGTGCAGAAAATTCTCCCTGATTGACTTGAGGCTCAGAAAACTTTAATATTCTGAGTAGTTGACTTACAAGCTCATGCCTCAGGGAACCTGGGCTTAAGTTAGTTTTGGCAAAGTCAGTTAACATTTTTGCAGCCAGTTGGCTTCGGTGGAGTGCACTCTTCATCATTCATAAAAGAGTAGAACAGGTGATGTTGGTACTGTGATGAGGAAATTTACTGTGCTTTTCCCAAATATGGGCACCAAGCTCCCTGAGTATTGGTCACATCCCATAGGGTGAGTTTTCCAAGTCACTGTTACCAAAGAGGGGAATTCCATATGATCCAGCAGGGAGCTACAGCTGCAATCCAAACACAGGTCACATGCTCTGTGAGAACTTAGACTGTGGTTTTCTTGCTTTTTTTTTGGTTTGTCCTTTGTCTGAACTCTGTGGCTGTTGTTATTGTCACACCAAAGCCTGTACTAACTTCTCCTCAGAAATGTTTTGCAAGCTATCTTTGTTTTCTTTCTGCTTTCAGGGACCAGAGCATCCGAATCCTGGGAAGAGCTTCAGTGCCCGTGGCTTCCCACGACATTGTTACCTTCCAGACAGCGAGAAGGGGAGAAAAGTAAGAACAGATGTTTTGTAGTAGGCCTAGATGGGGCATTTAATGCTGATTCTGCATCCCACAGACCAGAAGGAACTTGTTTCTTTTAATTCTGTGCATATGCAGTAATGAGGTCATATTTGAGTCAACCCCTAGGTAAGAATGAATATCATTACAAGTTGTTTTGTCTGTTTCTCTCTTTCTCTCTCTCTCTCTCTCTGTCTGTCTCTCTCTCTCTGTCTCTCTCTCTCTGTCTCTGTCTCTCTCTCTCTCCCTCTCCCTCCCCTGCTCCCTCTCCCTCTTCCCCCTCTCTCTCTCCCCGTCTCTCTCTCTCTTTCTCTCTCTCCCCCCCCCCCGTCTCTCTCTCTCCGTCTCTCTCTCTCTCTGTCTCTCTCTCTCTGTCTCTCTCTCTGTCCCTCTCCCTCTCCCTCCCCTTCTCCCTCTCCCTCTTCCCCCTCTCTCTTTCTCTCTCTCTCCGTCTCTCTCTCTGTCTCTCTCTCTCTGTCTCTCTCTGTCTCTCTCCCTCTCCCTCTCCCTCCCCTTCTCCCTCTCCCTCTTCCCCCTCTCTCTCTCCGTCTCTCTCTCTCTCTCTCTCTCTCTCTCTCTCTCTCTCTCTCTCTCTCTCTCTCTCTCTCTCTCTCTGTGTTGCATGAGTATGATTTCTATGGCATTACAGGCACTTATGTGCCACAGTGTGCACATGAAAGTCCAAGGACAACTTTCAGGAGTCAGTTCTCACCCTGCCCTCATGTTTGTTGATGCTGGGTTGACTACTCCAGACTAGCTGGCCTGAGAGCCTCCAGGTAGTTCTTCTGTGTCTACCTCCCATCTCCCCACAGGAGTGCCAGGATTACAGATGCGCATCACTGCATCTGAATTCTAATGTGGGTTCTGGGGATCTGAATTCAGGCCATCAGACCTGCACATCGAGTACTTTCACTCACTGAGCCACCTGACCAGCCTGATTAGAATGTTTGTGCAGGTGGTTGGGAGTGGAGCAACTTTTTTTTTTCTTCTCAAAATCTTATTGGCAATAATTCACCTACTCTAGGATCCTTATCTAGAGCCCTGTTATTTTAAGGCTGGTCCTGGGGGAATACCAGTGTTAACTCCTAAGAGCTTTATAGAAACTCAGAACTGGAAATTGCTTTATCTTCTTAGGATCCCTGGTTGATCTGATCTGAACACACACCAAAGCATATGCCAAATGTTCTGGGATCCTAATTGGTGGGAGATTATTTTATTTGTTTTCAGGATTCCTTGTAATTCACGATCAGGGTTCTAAATTGTGTAGTTGAAATAATTGGGCTTTCAGAATCTTGCCTGATGCTAAGAGGGTGAAAAACCACTTGTCTCGGGGAAGTGTTGGGGAAATGAAAGAAGCAAGATTTAGTCAGCTTCCTTTCCAGATCTGAGAAGTTTATTCAACAAATGTCTGTCTTTCTGCATTGCGTGTTAGTGGTTATGTTGCTACTGTGGATGAAAGTTCAAGAATATGTAAGCATATCTGAGTTGTTCTAGCAAACTACCACAGACCGTAGTCAGAGTGGTTCATAAACAGCAGGTCCTTATTTCTCACAGTGCTTGGGTTTAGGAGGTCCAAGATCAAGGTGCTGGCAGATTCAGGATCTGGCAAGGATTCACTTCCTGCTCATAGACAAAGCCTCTTCTCTGTGTGTCCTCGCCAGGGAGAAAGGGCAAGAATTTCCTTTGCCAGCCTCCTTTTATAAGCATGTTAATCTCATTCACTGACATTCATTCTCATGACCTAATAGACCCCAGAAAGTTCCATATTCTAATACTCAATTTGGAGGTGTTGGTGAGAAGGTCCCATGAATTTGGGGGTGGGGTGTGCATAAGCATTCACCTGCAGACTCCTCATGTGTCTTCCTGCTATGAAAGTCAAGCTGATAGGTTTCCAAGAAGCCTGAACAAGACTTTAGGGTGGTCCCAAGGGACATCTGACACAGGATTCAAATTGAGAAGGAAAACCCTAGACCACAGGGATACAAGAAGATAGGGCATTTTCATGATAAACAAAATTAACAGTTTGAGATACCCGTAAAATAGGAAAATATTCCTACTCAAGGTCGTATTGAGTATCACGATTTTAACATTCTTATTGAAGATATAACACATAAAAGACATAGCTCTGTGTGAGCAACGTTTACACCAAGTGTTAATTGTGCTGGATTTCTTGATTCTCAGCTAGCCAGAGGTTTCAACCAGAAGAGTGGGGGTTTCCATTCCCTCCCTGTATCTCATAATACACCCTGTTTTCTGTCCTGCTTCAATGTCAAAGGGTGTGGCTCTGCTCTGTCCTTCCAGGGAGGCAGAGGATAGTTTGTAACAAAGAAACAGCAGTATCAAGAAAGATTCAGTAGTGCTCTGTTCTCAAACTAAGAGTGAGAATTAAGGCAGGCAGCATTCCACCAAGAAACAAATTTCTGTGCCTTAGCCCAAGGTCTGCAGCCTAATGTCTCCACTGTAAATCTGCTGTTAAGACTTCAGTCAGAGTTCCATTGGTAGAACACCTGCCTGCCATGTAACCAACCCTGGCTTCCATCTCTGACACTTCTATCCAAGCAATTTGCACATGCCTGTAATCTCAGCTCTGCTGTTCAGGGTCATCCTTTGCTACCTGTTAAGTTTGAGGGCAGGCTGGGGTACATATGACTGTCTCAAACAAGCACAAGACCACATTCAAGTTTGCAAGGGCTTCCTTAGACTTTCTTTATTTAACAACAGATCCCCAATCCTTGGACTTATGCACATTCACCATCTTGAACTCTTGCTTTAAGTGCCAAGATCCACTCAGCTCATTCCCTCCCTGCCCTACATTCTAAGCCATTTGATGCTTTAATAACCCCTCCAGAAGGCCTGACACCATGTCAGTTATCCCAAACTCTACTTCTGGGATAAAGCTCCTTTGGTTAAAAGAAATTAAAATTAAAGTTTAAAGGAACACACCCATGTTTCAGTGGCCTTTCCTTTTCTTCTTTAAAAAGTGTGCTTGTCTTAGCAGAACATTAAGACCCTCCTGAGAGGCCCTGGGTCTTGCAAAGATCATATGCCCCAATACAAGGGAATGCCAGGGCCAGGAAGCAGGAATGGGTGGGTTGGGGAGCAGTGTGGGGGGAGGGCATAGGGGGTTTTGGGGATAGCATTTGAAATGAAGAAATGAATTTATGAAGAAAATATCTAAAAAAAAAAAGTAAAGTAAAAAAAAAAAGAAAGAAAGAAAAGAAAACCCTCCTTGCAGTACAGATTTAAACCATCTCTTCTCACCAATTCCCTTAGCTATGCCATTATTAGTTAGTGTTCTTCCTACCCACTGGTCCATGACCCTAAACTTTGGCTATGTTGCAGGTTGGGTATAATAACACCAAGGACTTTGAAGCTGGGTCATACTTTTATTTCTGCCACTTATTAATGATAGTTTAGTGAGAGATCCTGTTTCAAAAACAAAACAAAGCAACAGGGTGGAGACCACCCTAGTAAACCATACAGCTTCAGCCAGTGGTCTCCAAGTACATACACATATAGTTGTAGGCATCCATACACTCGCACATGCATATACTATGCATGAACACAACCCTTGGGGTGGGTGATAGAGTTGCCATTTAATAAATAAACAAATTCCATGCAGATGTTTGAATTTGTCAAAAGTTACCCAGTTATTCAATGACAGAGGTGAGATTCAATCTGTAAGTGCTCAGTGTCCAATTTCATATTGTTCTCTTCTGGGTTGCTTAGGGCATCATGATGAAGGAAGGGTTGTGGACATCAGGTCAAATCCACCATCTGAAGACTGGTGTGTGGTTGTGACTGAACAACTTCCTGTGGTCTCTCACCCTTGTTGCCCTAGGTTCTGAAGCTGCTTCTAGTGGCCTGGGACCGCCGTCTCATCTTTGCCATTGGAACCTCCAGTACCACGGGCGAGTCTGATACTGTCATCTGGAATGAGGTTCACCACAAGACAGAATTTGGCTCTAATCTCACTGGCCATGGCTACCCAGATGCCAATTACCTGGATAACGTGCTGGCTGAACTGGCTGCCCAGGGTATCTCTGAAGACAGCACTTCCCATGAAAAAGACTGAGGTGGGAGGGTACTGGGGACCACAGGGCAGAAAATGGAGAGAGTCAAGGTTGATGCCATGCCTCCTGACTCCCTCATCTCCCTTCTTGTATTATTCCCATCTCTCATCCCTCTCAGTCACAGAGGGAGCTAGATTAAGATGATGTCGTTCATACACTTCATCCAAAACGAACCAGACACAGGATGAGGGCCAACCTCCTTCTGTCCCCATGGAGTCTTCAGTACTGGGTAGTCAAGGACATGCACCTCTCCCCACCCCAGCATATTTAATGTATGGGCACTATTGAGGTATTCCATATCCTGGCCTTGTGAAGCTGAGATCCCTATCCTCAGCTGGCTTCTTGCTGCTTCCACTCTGCCTTGAGAGTGGAGTTTCTGCTTTTTTTTCTCCTCCACTGGAGTCAGGGAGCTCTCACTGTGCACAATTGGGGAGAGAGGTGTAGACTGCTGTGACATCAAAAATCAGATGCCTTTGGTGCAGTGTAAAGAAGCAGTTCATGTTAAGAGGGTCAGAGTCAAATGCCTCTGGGAGGAGCCTGGGCCCTTCCTTCCTCCTCATCCATTGACCTGTCCATAGGCATCTGATTCTCTCAAGTGGGTGGGAGGACTCAGGGATTCCTCTCTGGGGTGGCATCCCATGTTTCCAACCAACCGCTCTCTGATCCAGTCAGAACCTGCATCCCAATGAGCATCTGCACTATCCTCAGGGAGAGGAGCCCATAGCCTTCTTCCCAACTCATTGCAAACCAGCTCAGTTTCATCAAGTCACTGTGAGTTGGAGCCCACACCAGGCTCTTTGTCATCTGTGTTTGTGCATATGTTTGTGTGGGTGTGTGTGCATTATTGGGCCAGGTTATTGGGAAAGTCCCATCGTGTCTTTAAATTCTGTTTCACATGCCAAATCCCAATTCTGTTAGGGATCCTATAGTAAAGGTATGGCCCTTTGACTTTCTCACCTTTGCCAGCCCATCTCATAATAAACTTGGACCCTAATGGACATAGAATTGTACTTGGGAAGATGTGTTGATTCAAGAGCTAGATTGACCCTTCTCCTTCTTATTAATATTAGATCAGAGCCAGCCTCCATCCAGTCTTCTTTATATAAGAGCTCAATTCATCTCCCCACAGATTTGCTAATTCAAGACCAGAGACATTACTGTTCCCTGTCCCAGCCCCTTGCTCTAGCCTCCATCTAGCACAGACTAGCCAAAACCATGGTGGCAAAAGCCTCTTTAGTTCATTCCTAACACAGTTAGGAACACATTCTGGTCTTCCCTAACCGGCATCTGGGTGGTGTCCCAAGATCCAATCTATCCCCAACATCTCAACTTTGGCTCCTTTAAAGAATGGATTAGGTGTCCGGTAAGAGAGAATGGAGAATCAAGAAGGGAAAATAATTTCCCCTTTGGAAGTGGGTTCTTTGAACTTTGTGTTTGGGGAAAGTTCCTCTGGATACTAATTTGAACTTATATACCTCATGTCTCGAGGGTTTGACTATGTATATATCATAAGATTTGAAACGTTTGATGCTTGGTAAAAATGAGAGAGAAATTCAACAACCTTCCACATTGGTACTTACGTTAGAACTGGAGTCCACATTTTCATGCCACCCTGCACCAGAGATGCCTCCTGTTGGGCTTCCACCATTGTTGATATTGCTGTGGCCAGTAGAATCACCCAAGTGTCCCTAACCCACTTCCCTGGTGCTGAGTTTTCACTCTACAAATGGCTAATGGAATTTTAATCGCCTCCCACTAGGGGGAGCTGTGGTAGGAGGGAATGTTCTGCCATCTTAGTCCAGCCTGTCCTATCAATGGGAGGCCATTTTGTCTCACAAGCAGAGCAGAAGATTGCTGAGTTCACTGCACCTCGGGGAAACTCCTGCTAAAGTAGAGAAAGATACATCAGAACTAAATGGAAGGCAAGTATCCATGGGCGTTAATGTCGCACCCTCTTATCAGGTTACCGAATTTCAGAGATAATCGGTCCCTCATTGAAGGCTTACAATCATTTTTGTCTTCAGTTACTCGTTATCTACCGTCCCTGCTTCTTGGCAACAAGGATGAGAAATTAGACCGGGAGTTCATGGATAGGAAAGTGAAGCAGTAGGAAGCGAAGAAATGAAAGCAGGCTCTGAGATGTGGGAATGGCCAGTGGGGGATGTTTTCACGTAGCAGAGGAGGTAGACGCAGGAAAAGTGTAGCATAAGGCAGAAGGAAGAGCCCAGAAGGACATCGCAGGGAGTGGCTGTTCTACAAGAAAGACCATTTTGAGGGTTAGTCTTCAAGAATTTCCCCAGAGGACTTTAAAATGTCTATGTCTCATTTCCTTATTCCCCGAGGATGCTCTGAGAGGCTACCTCACCTTCAAGTTTCACCCTTTCAACTTTCTGGTCTGATGGAAGCTTGGCAATCTCAACAATGTGTGGGTCAAAGCAGTAACTGGTACCTTACTCCTTCTCTTGTGCCAACCCCCAAATATACAGAATTCATTTCAATGAGATTAGGCCCTGGACACAAGCGACTTTGACCCAGAGTGCTTCCCCAGAGAAGTCCTGGTGTGCTCTACTGGGCCAAGCAGGGAACCCCCATGCCCTTTCTTTTACAGTCTCAGCACCAGCAGCCATGTTCTCCCTTCATGAGACTCCCGGGGTGAACAAATGGGATTGGAGACACAGCTATGAGATGCTTATCCCTTGAAAAGCTATGTGGTATATCTGTGGTTGTCTGTGCCTTTGTGCTTCCATTCCCCTGTCCTTTTTGTAAGATTCAGACTTCTGTGTGATTTTATACTTGGGTCAAAAGTACTTGTCCTGGCATCGCATTGCTGTGTGCATGAGAGGATTGGGAGAAGGCTGCTGTGACCCAAGAAATAACCACTGCCCCCCCCCCCTTTGCTTGTTGGCGGTCACTTATATCTCAGTGGGGGTTTCTGGGAGAGGGCTGGTGAATGTCCAGATGTCAGGTGTTCTGTTTGTAACTGCTGTGAGTTGAAGTTGTTGGTGTTGTTCTGTGGGAGGACATCGCCCCCTGGTGCTCATGAGGTGTATATGCAGAACAATAAACTGCAAATGAACAAGCACAAATTGTTGTTACTCCTAAGGGCCTGCTTTTGTAGAAGTGCTTTGGCAGCTGGCTCAGAAGCACGAGGATTACTTCCTTTATCTGCGGGCAACCTCAGTCCAACTAGTTCGATAAAGGGAAACTCCCCTTTCTTTATTTTCTAAAAATCCCCACATCTCTTCTATTCACACATTTCACCTGACTTAACTCTGGGTTCCCCTCAAAGAAACAGGCCATAAAGCAATGGAAATGAATATGCGAACTTGGGGGAAAGGGTCATCTTTAAAAACATGGACACTGGATTTTTGCATGTTGGGGGATGCATGTGTGTGAGGGGATGTATGTGTGTGGAGGTGCATATGTGCGAGGCGATGCATGCTTGTATAAAGGGACACGTGTGTGGGGGGGGGTGCAGTGTGTGTGTGTGTGTGTGTGTGTGTGTGTGTGTGTGTGTGTGTGAAGGTCTGCTGAAGCTAAAGGTTGACATTAGTTATCTCCTCTGCAGTCTTCTACCTTATCCTTTGAAGCAGGGTTCTTTCAGTGAACCTGGAAATTACCATTTTGGCTAGGATAGGCTGATGGACCAATGAGCCCCATGTGCCACCTGTCCATCCCTGCGAGTGCTGAGATTCCAGGGTCATACCACCATCCATGCTTTTCCAGGGGTGCTGGGGATACATACTCAAGATTCCCATGCTCAAATAGCAGGCACGCGACTGAACCATCTTCCCAGCCATGAATACTGACCACTTAAATGGCTCCCTATGTTCAGGCAGTTTTTAATTTTTCCAGTAAGCATTTATTTATTAAACATCCCAGTAATAATAGGAACAACAAGTCTAGCCTCTCTTCTTACCAAACTATCTCCATCTCTGATCTCCCTTGGAGTATGGTTTTCTCAGAAACCAGCCCTAGTCTTTCTGCAGACCCTAGCCTTAAAGTCAAGACTGGGCAGAGCCCAGGAGACTTATGACATGGCTTGAGGGTGAACTGGAAACCCCTGTATTCTGACTTCATACAGATGAACACCAAGATAAAATTTTGCCAAGTACACATTTTAATGCATATTTATACACATTTTTGTTAGTAGAGTTACATGTTTATGGGACAAATATTAAAAAATTCAACAGGAAGTTTCTGCATTAAAGATCTGGGAGTCTTCTGATGTGCCTGGCTTTGCAGATTCAAAGAATTTACAGAAGGAAACTAGTATTTTCAGAAAGATAACTGGCTTTAATGAAACATTAAAATATACCCCAAACCCACAAAGCACACAGAGGTTAAGAACATTTTAACACTCAAGAGGCAGGTTTGATGAAGAGGTTGTGCAATTAGCCCTCTTGGCTGGGCAGGTGGTAGGGCAGAATTCAAATTCAGTCATTCATTTCTCTCTGTATCTCAACTGGAAACGAATGAGGAATTCTCTCCCTGTTCCTGAAGGCTGAGACACTTGGAGCTCTTCAGGAGGGCCTACTCTGTGCACAAGAGCTTGATTGTAAGTGTTAAAGCGAGAATACATCATCTTTCGTAGAAGATAGCTCACTGATGTGTTGTGGTGAATAGATACATAATTTCTAAGACAGCTGTAGAGAATTAAATTTTTAGATATGAAAATTGAGCAAAACCCCAACTATTGCCAGGTGTCAATCACGCAGCCTTCCAGATACCCCATGGAAGCCATCCTGGAACTGAAATACATATCATGGCCTTTTCCCAGTTCACTGTGACATAAATTTTGTTTTGTTTTACATTACCCCACCCCTCTTCCAAGCAGCTCGAAAAGGCAAATCCTAACAGACAGAAGACAGCGCTTTCCCAATAGCTTTAGTTTTAGGGAGGAAGTAGTAGGTAAGTGCTGGCTCATTGTGACTTGTGCATTTTTCACCCCTAGGCAGATAAAAGCTTCTTGCTACAGTCTAAGGGGTTTGTGTGTATTCCTGTGCACCCTCAGCTGTGGTGAGAAGACAAGGGGAAAGACTGTCCATAGAGAGGAAGGAGTTATATTTTTGACACATGAACATGAAATCATACTGCTTGGTCTGCCAAACTAGAGCTCTGTTTAGTTCTTCATTTATAACCCTGTTAATTGACAGATCTAAGAATTCAAAGTTTCCTAGAATACTCTCATTGTCTCCCGAACCCCGGTTTTTATCCTTAATTTATTACCCATTTCCTTACTGTTTCTTCATCCTTCACCCCCTAACAGAAAATTATAAGGTATATTTTTTTTTTCCTGAGGACGTTTGCACAGTTCAGAAGCCCAAGACTGACCTAGATTAGCTGTGAGGAAGTTGGGAAATGGAATTTGTATAAACCCCACCCGCTTCTCCTTCACATGCCTGTGAGGTGACTCATGGGGAGGGCACTGTCAATCAACACCAAGTCCTTACAGCTAAAGAGTAGGGGGCATATAGGCCTCCTGTGGCATTTCAGGGCACTGTTTGCCTCTAGACTGAAACCCTGAGGGCCTCTTTGAAAAAAAAGAAAAGAAGTAATGTACTTAAAGCACGAACCTCTTCAGCTTACAAACTGGAAAGCCTTTCAAATCCAGGCTAAATGCACAATCTCCAAATCCAATTTCTCCCCCTCCCCTTGTTCCACACACATGCATTCAGGTACAGACAACTATGAGAATGGACACATACACCCCGAGGCTTAGTCCCAGTCCAGATTTTTCCAAATGAATCATACCCCTCCCCACACCTCACTTCAAATGGCTCCTTTAATTTCCTGGTGCAGAGGCCTAAGAAAATACTCCCAGGGTTGTAATACCTGCTTTCTTCCTATTGCAACTGTCACTTCAGTCACTTAGGAAGAGAGAAGTACAGAAAACAAAGCAAAAGATGTGCTTGAAGCTGTGGCTGGAAACTGTTTCCTTTGGAGACAATTAAGCTGGACTTGGATCCTCTTCTCTATTAACGACTGATGCATCTGTTGCTAAGCTTCCAACCAAACTCTCCTGCTCCTCAATTTCCTGGTATTCCTTCTTCTTGTACTTCCGAGTACCATAGATGGCCAAGGTAATGACAACTCCTAGTGCTATGGTGACTCCCAAAGTGATTCCAGCAGCTTCCCCTCCTGACATTCCATTACTGTCCCCATGGATGTCTGTCATGGCCCTACGAAGCTCCAGAGGTTCTCCCAGCTTCCACTGGTTGGTCTGAGGATCCTTAATCCAGGATCTGGCAGTCTCACTATTGGTCACTATGACAGTGTTGGTGGCAACCTGGCTCATAAGAGGTGGTTTGGTGTAAGGTGGGAGCCTGACAGGGAGCAGGGACCCTCCTGTGAAGATTCCAGCCTTGACACAGTAGGACACTTGGCAGCCATCACTGATAACAGCTAGGTGTTGGCTGAAGCCCCCGGGACACTTTTTCAGAGATGGTGCTCTGACATCTTTAGCTGTATCAGAATTAGCCAAGGGGTTCCCCATTGTACAACTGAAGAACCCACCAAAGGGGACTGAAAACTTGAACCCCAACTCATAATCCAGGGACACACATACCTTGAGGCTTTCAAACAGGTTCAGTGGGATGTAGCCTGCTGGGCATGACTGTGCATTTGTCATAGGGTTGATGCTCTTGTCAGTGAAGACTCCTCCAAAGAGAAGTCCTGAGTTGTCAGGTACTTGGCCAGCAGCCACACACCAATAAGCCCTAAATTCAGCCTTGGCCACTCTGAACACATCTTCACACACTGTCTTACAGAAAATCTTGAGGGTGCATTTCTTTTTACATTCCAGACGACTGTAACCCTCTTCATGGGTCTGCGAGAGCAGATGGACAGGGGTGTAGCCAGAGGGACACGAGAAACCACCTGTGAGCAGGTTCTTCTGCTCCAGGTTTTGGCAAAGAACATCACCTGACAGTTCAGTGCATTCCTGATAAACTCCACCAAAGGTGAAGTTGGTGACTTTCGCATCACACGAATCATCATCCATATTGGCTTGAAAATTAAAGTTGGGGGAATCAACATTTGTGCATCCTGGGTGAGTGTTAAAAGCGTAATAGTGTCTCACAGCAATTTCCACTGTCTTCGACAGCTTCTTCACCAAGGGACCTGGCAAGCCAGGTAGCTTGTCAGGTTTAATGAAGAAATGCAGAGGCAAGCCAGCACGGTCTATTGCCACTAGGTGGTTAGTGATGCCCTTCTGCCAGGTTTCTAAGGTGATGCCTGGATAGAAGGGAACCCCTCCAAAACTCTGCACCCTGGAGTTGGTCCTATTCGACAGGTAGTCCTTCGTCAAAGTGGTCTGAGAAATGTAGTCTGTTTCAACTTTGAAGTTCACAATGTTTAAGAAAGCAATCCCGGCAGAAGCGGTCACGATGTTCTGGCTGTTCTGGTTGTCCAGGAGGAAGGAGGACCTTACGTGATCCTCCTGAACCAGTGCAGCCCCTGCATCCACACTAGTGATTACGTGTGTGCCATAGTTGAGGATCAAGAGCTCTGCCAGGTAGGTGGCCATCTTCGTCTGGTTTTTCTCTAGTTGGTCACAGATGTCCATAAGTGCCTTCGTAAACCCCAAGCTGAGCTCTGAAGTTGGGGTGTTTTTGACTGTGTAGATCCGGTTTCTTACCTGAACCCTGGTACTCACAGCTTGGTCCTTTACTTGAAGGGTCTTCATCCTTTGGAACTCTGTAGAGAACTTGCCGTTGACTCTGGAGAAAAGGGCGAGTTCTGTGTTGATAGAAACTGAGGTGGTACTCTGGTAATTCATCCAGGATTCCAGGACTTCCGAGTTCATCTCCAGGTTGCTCTCTTTCTGAGGAATAGTATACACTTCATCGGGGATGATGTACTGCCCATCTTCTGTGGTCTTACAGTTGGTGTATGTCAAGTCCATCACCCGTCCCATGTCTACATTTCTCAGATTATCCCAGCCTCCTCCTGGTAGGACCTCCAAGACAGGTAGTTTCAGGGCATTCTTGCATATTTGAAATCCAGTGGTACCCGTTTCTCCAAGAGGCTTGTCTGCTGCAGCACACGCTATTATCATCCAGATGAGGACCAGGGCCATGAAGCTGTTCATGGCGCAGACGGTTTCGGCCATATACCAGCCCTAAGCATTCACCAACAAGACTGGGGCAAACAGAAGGATGGAAAAGAAAGCGGTTGTTGAAACAGAAAATTCTACAGTTCTCCTAAAACCATCAGTTCCTCTTTATGCTGCTCCAATTGCAAAACAGAGAAGTGAAAGCTGGTTGGGATATTAGAGACCATTAGTACCTTGTAAAAATTATTCTACTCTAGATATGCAAAGATACACTCTTCAGTTCCCCACCCCCACCCCCACCCCACACACACACCCTATGTCCCTCACCCTGCCGTTCTTCTACACAGGGGTTTGGCACCCAGTAAAAGTGTGGATTCAACAACTTACCTCTGTCAGAAGGCTCTGGCTCTTGTTTCACTCTCTTTGACTGACTTCAAAACCTGCCTTTCTCTTCTTTTGTGAAATCACAGTATTAGTTTCTTTTTACTGGAAACAGTTAGTAGCAACCTGGTGCTTATTTACATACCCCGCCTCCAGGCTACTCTGTGTCAAGGACAAATCTTAGATATCTCATTGGTACACTGAAGCTGGGGCCTGCCCTCTGAGAACAAAAGTGTAAAATAAATAAATAAATAAATAACCTCAGATGTATGCTTTGTGAGGTCTCATTGTTACAAACTCAAACAGTCCTGGTTTGGAGATAGACGTAGCTAGGGCTTTGCTGGGAACCCTCACCCTGAATTGTTCTGGGCATCCTGGGTGAGGGCTTCCACGCTGTTCTGTTTTTCTCCTTTCAGATAGAAATATTCAAGAGAAGACAAAAGCCACACTACAAATTTGCAAAGTTTGGTTTACTCAAAGCATACAAACGGCCCAGGAGCGTCTGTGCGTGTGTCCACACATTTGTCTGGTCGTCTCCATGTGTGCAATTTTAAACTAAGCAGTAACTGACCACACCTTTAACTTTTTCATCCAAAAACTTTTTGTCAGCAAAGACAGCAAAAAAGGAAAGATGTCCTTTATTACATGGGTTAAAAGTACTAAAATTCATTTTTTCTATTGTCAGGAAAACATAATGAGCACTCTTTTCTCGACACCCACCTCTTCTTTTTGTCTAGCAGTGATACTAGCTCCTTTAGATTTGTAATTCAGAGAGGAGTAGTCTCTGCTAGTGATCAAGTATCAGAATTAAGGGAGGCTTAGATGAATTACACAGCTGTAACACCTGGAGTGTCTTGGTTCATTTAGCAGCAGCCGCCAGGAACTCTATAGCAGATAACAAATCTTCACACAGCACCCTCATAGCACCCCAGATCATTTTAGGAGCAAGATGCAGGGCTAAGACTTTAAAAGCTGAAACATGTTTCAGCCGTGGGTGAAGACTACCCACCTGTGTATAGGCTGTGAAGATCTCAAGGAACTAAATTATCTCAGGTTGTCATTGAGGAAGCAACAAAGCATTTTTGAAGGACTTGAGCTTCCCTAGCCATGATCCAGGCTCCAGTGGTGTTCTGTAAATCCATAAAAGCCTTAGCATGGCTCTATTCATGCCAAGGTGTTTGGGGAAACTGACTCACACCAGCCTCCAATGAGGAATGAGTTTGTGAACGATGTCCAAGCTATACCAAGTTGGAGAACCCAGCCCAGTCACTGCAGAGGGTGCTCTAGTTCATATATAAGCAGGGTTATGTATTTATACCTCAGGAGACAGCACCTAGAGTTTAAAAGCTGAGAGTTGAATGCCCTTGAGTGCTTGCAATAACTCAGTAAGTGCACTCTTCTATTTTAACTGGCTTGTGCACACCTATTTGATGACAGGCAGGCTAGCAATTTCTTCTTGTTTTCTCTTTTCTAAACCACGTTGAGGGCTAGGGATGTGGTTATGAGGGTGCAGTGCTTATTGTGCAGGTAATAAGTCCTGAGTTTGGATCCTTAGAACTCACCTAAAATGTGCACACAGCAGTGCATGCCTGAATCTCCAGTGCTGGAGAATTCCAAGAGACTGCTAGCTAGTGAGTAAGCTAAGTGACTGCTAAGATGGTAAGCTTCAGGTTAAGTGAGAGACCCTGTCTCAAAAATAAATAAATAAATAAATAAATAAATAAATAAATAAATAAATAAACAAACAAATAAATGCATGCAATGGAGAAGCAATTTAGGAAAAATTCTGATGTCAACATCAGCTTCTGCATGTGCCTGTGTGGGTGACCTCATATCACATACACACACACACACACACACACACACACACAGACACCACAGCACACACAAGAATAATAAAAATAAGTGATAGATCCTGTTGAGACCTTGATATCCTGAAGCGAGAGGCAGGTAAAGTAAGCATAGATGGTTCTAGATTCAAGTCTTAGCAAATTGCTAAACAGTCTCTCATTTTTTCTGTCCTTTCTTTTAGTACAGTTTTCCACTCTAACATCACATAAAATGGAAGAATGGCAACATATTCTACAGACAACACAAGTTTTTCAAACAGTGTTTATAATGAAAAATCATTGTGTTATATACAATGATATGTAAAAACAATAGCATCATGAACCCAGATATGGCCAAGTATATAAAATTAGAGGCTCCAACACCAGCCGATTGACAGTGTCTGATCAATAGAGTTTGTTGAATAATTTTTTTACTCTTAAATCTCCAGAGATTCTTTGATTTTCTTGCGTTTTCAACAATGATGATGTCTTAGCTATGAGGTTTCTTTTAAACTGAGCATTTATTAACTACTAAATAACAATGAATATCAGTTAATATTCAGTAAAACAAGTCAAGCAATACAGATATATATTTTAAATTTTTGATTTCTGATATAGAACACAATTAAAACATGTCTCCATTCTCATTCCTTCCCACAATCCATCCCATATACCTCTCCCCACTCTCCTTCAATTTCATGGCCTTTTTTTAAAAAACTAATTGTGAATGCATACGTATATGTATATGTATGTGTATGTGTGTGTACATGTCTCTGTGTACATGTGCTTAGGTGTGTACATGTGTTTATGTGTGTGTATGTGTATTTGGATGTATATGTGTGTGTATGTGTACATGTATATGTATGTGTGTATATAAATATATATTCTTAAATATAACCACTCAGTCCTTATAACATTACTTATATTTTCTTTTTTTTTAAATTCTTTTTTTTTTTTTTTTGGTTTTTTTTTTTTTTTTTTTTTTTTTTGGTTTTTCGAGACAGGGTTTCTCTGTGTAGTCGTGGCTGTCCTGGAACTCACTCTGTAGCCCAGGCTGGCCTCGAACTCAGAAATCCGCCTGCCTCTGCCTCCCAAGTGCTGGGATTAAAGGCGTGCGCCACCACGCCCGGCTACTTATATTTTCATGACTGACCATGTGGCACTGGAAAACCAATTAGTGTGCTCTTATATATATATATATTTTTTTAAAGATTTATTTATTATATGTAAGTACACTGTAGCTGTCTTCAGACACTCCAGAAGAGGGAGCCAGATCTCGTTGCGGATGGTTGTGAGCCACCATGTGGTTGCTGGGATTTGAACTCCTGACCTTCGGAAGAGCAGTCGGGTGCTCTTACCCACTGAGCCATCTCACCAGCCCTCTTATATTTTTTTAAAGCATCAAATTACTTTTGGCATTTTCGTCTGCCTGTGGAGGTTGAACGCATGGCTTTTATGATTTCTTCAGTGAAGGAGGTTTAGCTGATGAGAAACAATGAAAGGAGAAGTGAAAGACTCGAGGACACAAACTACATTTGCATGCCAGGACAGGAGGGCTGTGCTCAGAATGTCCGATGTGAGGGCATTGGTGGGGATTTGACTAGCACCTCCCACCTCCATTTGTCCTGTTTTCTTCCTTCCAGTAATGTTCTCTGCTTTTTTCTTGAACTGAAATATTCCTATAAACACACGTTCTCTCCAAATGGCTCCCCTGAGGCAGTGAAGGGCTGGGGCTAACTTCTGAACTCTGGCTTCTAGCAGAGAGAGGCAGTTCTTCCACAGAAGGTGTGCTTCTCTGGTAATGCAAATCGATTTCACTTCCTCCAGCAAGCAGCAAGAGGGAAGTCACACATCTGCTTTCTTTCTAAGTCTGAACATGTTTGGCACTGTGTCACTAGGAGTTAAGCCGTGATTTACATCTAAGGTTCACTTCTGTGTGGGCTTGGAGCCTATTTGGGGGTTTCTGACATGCACACCTCACAGGTGATCCGAGACGGTTGTGCTAGCCAGCCTCAGCCTACTTTGTTTGCCAGAGATCCAGGAGACCAGTCTGACACCTGACATACAAAGCATTGTTAAATGGAACAGAGAACCTGACTGTTAGAGACCATATTTTAATGACAATGACGGACCTGTGTGACACAGAGCACTGTGGTCGTTTTGTTGTTGTTGTTGTTTTGTTTTTTTTTTGTTTTTTTTTTTACTCCTGGGCAGTTGACTTCTAACCTGATATTCTGAGAGTTGCTTTGTCAACTCAGAATGAATTCTTTGTACTAAGATTGTTTGTCTACTAATCACACACACACACACAAACAAAACAAGCAAACAAAAAAACCCACAACTCAGTGGTTTTATACTATCATTTTTTCTGGAGGGTAAAAACAAAAGGCACTTGGGAAATTCTGCAGAGTCATATTAAATGCTAGGCCAGAATTTGGCCGCCCTAGCCATTTTATTCTGATATTTACCTGAGACAAGGTCTCACTGTTTAGTTCTGACTGACCTAGAATTCTCTAGGTAGGCCAGGCTGACCTTGAACTCATGGAGCTTCCACCATATCAAAACAAGGAATCTTTGAAGGTCTGTTGAAGCAAAAAACACAATTCTCACCTCAAGGAGAAAAATAAAGCATCATTTATTCTAGGTTCAAATATGAGTGATCTGTAAACAGATTCAGGTCACTCCAACATCCAAGCAGTTTCATGAAGTTTTTATAGAGAAAGAACAAGGACATTCATAAATAGAGGAGTTTTTTTTAATGCAATGGTGGGAACACCAGGTAGTGGGTTTGAGCAAAACTTCAAAGTCTTCCGTATAAGTCTCAGATGCCATCTGATGGCATTCTTAGCCTTTGGGTTGGTGGAAGCCAGGGGTTTGTTTCTACATTCCAAAAAGGATTTTATCTGATAGCAAGAAGGATAAGGTCAGTCATGGGGGTAGGCAATAAATGGCTGTACAGAGACTAGAGAAAGATCATGGTAACCTGGCTCTGGTCATGTAACACTGCACTGTTTACAATTGTGACGTCGTATTATCAGTCAACTACGTAGACTCCTCAACATCACTGGTGCAGCCTTTGTTCTACAACCTTTGATTCACTGTTTCTGGCTTTGGTTATACATCGCATGTTTGCATGGGTAGGCCAAATACAATTTCGTGGCCATTGGTGCTGGGAAGCCGGATTCCTAGGAACTAATAGAGATGAGATTGAGGAGGAAGGAAGGCAGACTTCTAGAGAGCGAGACAGAGTTGGTAAAGGCATGAAGGGAGAAACCTCTCTAGCCATCATGATCCAAATTTGATTTTGTGTATCAAATACAACATTTATATGTTATATATAATAGACACATTATATCTAAAGATAAAAGAATTAAGGACACAGGATAGCCTAAAGATATAAAGGCAGTAGAAGAAGGAAACAGTTATTTTAACCACTCAAAAACCTTCATTTTAAAAAAGATCTATTCACTTACTTTTATGTGCACTGTCTGTGTATGTGTCCTCCCTATAAAAGCAGAGGGTTGGATCCCCTGCCTGACATATGAAGTGCTCTTAACCATGGCGCTATCTTTCCAGACCCACAATTATTCTTTTTAAACTAGATTGGCTATTCCTCGTGTGTCTAAAGCTAATTATATTCTGTACTGTTTTGATTTTTGCAATATTTGTTCTGGTTTGATTTCTTTCAGTTTTAGTTTTCTGTTGGCAAACTTGATTTTACACCTACAATTGCAGAAGTGGCTTGTTTTAAGTTTACAAAACATTGATCTTTAATATCTGAGTTATTATAGTGTTCCTTGTGGACTATAATTGGATCTATGTTATTATCTTGGTATTGTGCCAGATTTTAGTTTGGGAAAGGAAAAAAAGTAAGTTATATTATAGAAGAAATCAGTAACAGAAATCAGTAGTGTTGCTTTAAATAAGCTGAACAACACTCTACTCAATGATAACTTGGTCAAGGAAGAAATAAAGAAAGAAATTAAAGACTTTTTAGAGTTTAGTGAAAATGAAGCCACTACATAGCCAAACTTATGGGACACAATGAAAGCAGTCCTAAGAGGAAAACTCATATCTCTGAGTGACTCCAAAAAGAAACTACAGAGAGCACACACTAGCAGCTTGACAACACACCTAAAAGCTCTAGAACAAAAAGAAGCAAATTCACCCAAGAGGAGTAGACAGCAGGAAATAATCAAACTCAGATTATTGTATTTTAATGCAATGGTGGGAACACCAGGTAGTGGGTTTCCCCAAGTAGAAACGACCAAGTAGAAACAAAAAGAACTATACAGAGAATCAACCAAACCAGGAGCTGTTTTTTTGAGAAAATCATTAGTGACCAGGATAAAATCTAGAGGTCAGACATGTCAGAAATGAGGATCCAACATGGTTTGTAGCCATAACCAAAACTCATCTCCTATTTTATAATCAGAAATAAAAATGTTGAAGGCACTTTGTAATATTTCTCACTTACTTTTTATTGGCAAAACACTGTTTAACTTTGGGGATCTGAAGAGACTAGCTGCATGCTATTAACATGTATAACGTTTAGACCTTATTACCAGTTCAAAAATACACAGGGCTAGCCTTAGCATGTACAAGACCTAGGTTTTATCCCCCAAACAATTTTTTAAAATATTTTTTGATGCAGACTCACTGTAGCCCAGGCTGACCTATAAATACAATTTCCAGCACAGGCTGAACAGAACTCACAGCAATCCTTATACCTTAGCCTGCTGAGTGCTAGATTATAGGCACGACCATATTATGTTAGAGTTAACTTGTTTTTTCTGTTTAAGTAAGCAAGTAGATGGTCATAGTAGAAAACACCTTTAACGCAGAGCTCAGAAGACAGAAGAAAGTAGTTCTCTAAGAATTCCAGAACATCCAGGGCAAAAAGTGAGGCCCTGCCCCATAAATAAATAAATAAATAAATAAATAAATAAATAAATAAAATTACATTTAAAAGTAAACTGAGCAGTGGTGGCACACACCTTTAATCCTAGCACTTGGGAGTCAGAGGCATCAGATCTCTGAGTTTAAAGTCAGTCTGATCTTTCAGTGAAGAGTTCCAGGACAGCCATGGCTACACAGAGAAGAGGTGGGGGACAGAAACAAGAGTACTAGCTGCTCTTCCAGAGGACCCAGCTTCTAATCACAGCACCCACATAACTACTCATAACTGGCTGGAAGTCCAGTTTCACGGCAGCTAATGCCTTCTGATCCCCACTCATGGCTATGGTACATATATACACATAGGCAAAAGCCTCACATACATAAAAAATTTAAAAAAATAAATGTTTAATTTTTTTAAAGTTCCTTGCTAATTATACTCTTGGGTCCCTTAAATATTCATCTATTTAAAACCACCCCAAACATCTATCTAAAAGACACCCCAAATTATATAAATTATTAGCATTGCCTTCAGTTGTCTTCTAGAAAAATAACATAAGATTCTATGGCTAAAGATTCCACACACATTGAACCCATAACTTAGAGGAATCTATATGGATCTGACCTGAAAGCCTCAAGCCTGAAAAATAGCTCTTACAGTATCAGAAAGAGCTATGCAAGCGGCTAAGGGAGCAATCAGTCATCTTATGTAGCTATAACATCTGCAAGCCACAATGATCATCACTGCAAGATATTCTGAAAGGTCTGATAGTAGCTCTTATATCATGGAGGTACTCAACAGCCACCGAAACTTGACTGAAGGCTTACTCAGTGGGAAAGAATTCACATCAGACACTGTAAGGCTAGCCAACTGCCCACCTGGTGAAAACAGGGAACCCAAAGGACAATTTACTATCTTGGTATTAGGACAGATTTTAGTTTGGGAAAAGAAATGGAAAGTCACCTTTCTAATTTCTGATAGAATTCTAAGTAGCGAACCTTATATCCCCAGATAAAGGTAGCTCTCATTCCTCATCCAAGAGGCTTCATCTTGCAGCAGATAGAGAGCATTTCAGAAAACTAAAACTGGACAAAACACAGAAAACCACTGATCATAGGGCACCCAGCCCTAGTAGATACACCTAATTACAATCCTTACACCTAAGGCTCAGGGGACATTATACAAGAAGGGACAGAAGAGTGTTGTAAGAGCTAGAGGACCAGGCCATCTGTTGTGAAATAGAATCCTCCAAAAAGGAACCAAAGGGCCAACAGGAAGTGGAAGAGTATAGGGAGGAGGGTGTAGATCTGGGAAACGTTGAGGGAGGAGTGGGGCTTGAATATGATCAAAATACACTGTGTGAATTTTTCAAAGAGCTAACATAATTATTATATCTTTTAAAAGTGGGTGGTTGATGTATAAAATGCCATATTGGGCACTGATTGCTTTGTGTATAATTTGGGTAAGAAATGTTAACTCAAGTCCTAATATGCCCACTAGACTCAGTTTTTAAAGCTGCAGCTGTTTTAAGTAATCAATATCTGAATATGCCATAGGGCTTTCAGAGCTTTCAGTTTGTCTCATTTTAATGTTTTAAATATCAGTAATGACTTATAATCTAGTTCGTTGAATCCAGTTAATATTCTTTACTTTTTTTAAAGGTAAGAGCTTGATATAAGAGTTTTGAGTCAAAATAGAGCATTCCCTACTTATTTTAAGTCTTCCAAAAGATTTATCAATGAAAAAAAAACTTAAAAATTTAAATCCAAATATACTGACTAATGAGAGACATTGTTTTACCAAGGTAGTAAAAAGACTTGAGCCTTTTCAAACATGATGATTTGTTCAAGTAAGGTAGGAAGTCCAGGTAGACAATCAGATCTAACATGAACGTTATTAATGTAAAAACCCAGCACCCTTATCTGTAACTTAACTAAAATCAATATTAATAAATATTGATTCCATCACTTAGGTTTATATCAAGCAAATTCAAAACATCTTAGATAATTCAAAAATATCTAAAATGAAAAGGTTTAAGAATATAAAAAGTGAGGATTAGTAGAAATATTGTCAGAGACCCTTCTAGTACAGTCACTTGGAGAGCTCAGTCGCCAGTGTAGTTGAAGACAGTTGTCATTTGGCTTCTTTGAAGTCCCCGTGAATGAGTCCTCCCAAGTAAGCACAAGTCTGAGGTAAGAAATGTGAATGTAAGGATTTATCTCTCAAAGTCTTACAGCACAAAAGTTAGTTAGCAGTACCTGGTCCAGTCCTCCAGGCTAAAGGGGTCTCAGTGTTAGTTCATTTTCCAAGTTCTTCATCTTTCAGGAGTTTCGAGTGGATTCCATATTTAGGGCTTAGCTTGAAGTCCCTTATGAAATTATACGATCTCTCCTTTTAATGGAGGTGACTCCTGATTCTTTACACAAAGACTGTAAGACATGGCACTTACTTATGCGGAGACATGGCTATCTCTCAAAGGGCAGGGGTGTAAATCTTAGCTTCATCAGCACTAACAGGAGTGTCTTCAGCTAAGGAAGCTATGAGCTTTTGTTTCTTTATGCATTTAGAGATTTTTGTTTATTTATTCACCAATACCGAAGATTTAAGGTACTAAACACAGTGAAAATGTGTACCATAGTCCAAATTTTACAAATGTATTTACACATTTGCTCACAAAATTTTTTATTATTGTTATGTAAAGGAACACCCCAAGTAGGAATATTTTCTTATAAAATTTTTCCTACTGGTTAGGAAAGCATACAGGTAGTGACCATCCAGCTTCACTCAATAAGAAAACATACAAAGATAGATTTGGATAAAACCTAATCACATTTTAAATGACTCAGTGAGTAAAAGGATACAACGTGATAGCTATGAATAGGGAGAGATGGCTAAGAGTTTAAAAGCAACAAGTGCTCTTGTTCAAACCAAATCAAAGTGAGTTTGCTTCACAGCACCCACATGGAGGCTCCCAACTGTCTGTGACTGCAGTGCCAGCAGATCTGACACCCTCTTCTAGCCTCTGTGGGTGCCAGGCATGCATGTGGTACACACTTAAAACATGAAATCATTAAATCCAAAAAAATGTTAAAGACATTATTCATTTCATAAAACCTTTGTTGTATAAACTAGTTTTTCTGTAAACGTTATTAAAAGAAAAATCAATATTTAAGAAAACATTAGTGTTTTAAATAGAGTATCAGGCACCATTTCTACAGAATATAGAACATCAACCTTGGGAATTTTTAATAGCCTTTAATTACAGCAACTGAAAAACACATGCATTGTATCTTAAATATCTAATAGTTATAAATATAGGCACAACAGTGAGCCTTTTCTGTGCTCTTTTAACAAATTTAAATGAGCTATCTCTTAAATATTTAAATCTTATTATAGCAGATATTTAGAAATTGCTTCTGTTTAAAAATAAGGGGGAGGGTGTTGCAAATGCCGACAATGTCCTTGGTCTGTGCTGCAGCCCGAAGCTATGTTAACATCTGTGAGGTGTGCTTCTGCCAGAGGCCATATTGATGTGAGCGCTGCACTGTTACCTGAGGCCATGGTGATGTTCGGAACTGTGCTGTCACTGAGGGCCATGTCTGGTTTGTGGTCCTGCTTCTATAACTGTGTTTGTGGTGTGTGCTGTCACCAGGAAGCCAGAGACCATGAGGAAGCCTGTGATCTCATGACTCTGCTGACTGTAAAGCAGGAAGCTACTTTTGCTGTGATATGGATGACTGCAGACTCACAGATGAGGAACAGGGACATGGAAGACTTCTGTGACAATCCCTACCCCCACCCAACCCTCACTCCCTAAAAAATGTAGCTACCTAAACAGAAAGCCATTGCAGATTACTTGTAAAAAGTTTGAAAAGGATGCTGAAGTTAGCTCTCCACCACTGCTGGGTGTGGGAGGGGAAGGACTCGTTCTATTTAAGGGACAGGAACTGGGATTTTGACCGTGCTCCAGTGAGAATATAGATAACAGGAATTGGATTTAGTTTGTTTTCTTTTTAATTCTTTTATTTTTCTTGGTCTGTCACAGGGGAGGGTGGGCCATGAAAGGACTGGAAGATGAGTGCAATGGGGTGCATTGTGTGAGACTCAAAGAATCAATAAAAATAGTATGTTGAATAAAAAGGGGGGAAAGGAGGGGGACCTTTTCATTTGAACTGGGCATCTCTGCCTGAACTCAGCTTCATCTCTTCCACTTTTTTCTCCCTCCACCTTTGTAGTAAGCGAATAAATTATTTAACAGGCATTCTACTCAAACGATTTTTCTTTTCTTTCCTTAAAGCTGAAGGCACAGAGATTAGTTATTGTCTCAAATACATTATAAAAGATAAATTTTATTTAGGCTATATTGAAACATGTGAGGATGAATAGTAAACCTTTAGATACATTTGTAAGATTTTATGTAGGCTAAGTGGGGTTTTAAACGACAATCTTTTCTTTAGTTCTCAAATTTTAGAGTTATATCTTAACTCGGTTTGAAATAAGGATCTTGAATTAAGCTTTTTTTTTAAAGCTATGTTTAAGGATTTTAGGTGCAGAGAGTTCAAAACACTTCAAAACAATTATATTACCATAAACATATATAATACAACCAGAATAAAATAAATCTTCTTGGCAAAATAAAATAGTTCACATCTCTACGTCATCCAGAAGAAAGGCCTTCCAAAAGGACAATCAAAGGGGAAATGTGTTGTTGTATAACATCAGATTTCTATCTTTCTCTGTTTATGAACAAGCCAAAAGACACCTCCACAGGAGGAAATTGTTAAGATAGCATGGAATTGTCCCCCTTAGGTTTAATCTTAGAGGCCATACGAATCTTTTCCTCTGATACAGCATTTGTTCTGTTGGATATAAAGAAGAGGCAATGTTCAAGGATACACGAGAGTAGGAGTTATCACATATCTCAGAACCTCTTAACCTCTAAATGTTTCTTAATTTCCTACCTGGTTTTAACATCTCATCACCTTTGAGTTTGTAGTTGCTGTATGTGTGTGTGTGTGTGTATGTGTAATATATATGTAATATACATTTTAAATATAGTATATATTACTACATATAGTAATACTTATTACACATTTCACCATTTCTTTATATGTATTAAAATTCTAATGGAAGTAAGCTGTCCATGTTTAATTCTACTGTCCACCAAGGATTTCTCATTTTGTGCAAAACAAAACAAAACCCACAGCAACAACTTAGGATAAACATTTTCTCATAGAGGCAACCATAGGCCAAATTATCTTTTCTTGTATATTCTCCATCTCCAACTACATATGAGCTGAATGAGTGCAGTTATCAAGCACAGAGGCAGATAGAGGCCCAGAGGCAGGTTCTGTTCAGTAGTTCCTCTTTGAGTCTCAGTTTCCATTTTCTCCTGAAAATGACACGAGCTTCCCCGAGCTAGCTAGGGACTCTGAGCCCTGGGTTAGGTTTATGTGCTGCCTAAGGCAGAAGGGCAGGGTTAAGCAGTGCGGGTGGTAGAAAACTGCTAATTATTGAAGTGATGGCAAGAGATAAGTAAATAAGCCACCAAGCTAACAAAGATATGTCCAGAAACAAGATGGATACCCTAAAACAAAATGCTCTGAAACAAAGAAAACACACCCTCCAACCCCCTAAGTGTCCAAACAGAATCCTAAGAATAAGTTCAGAATAAACCTAATGACTATTATTGACCAAAAAAGGGGAGGCCCAAAGTCCCACAAAGAACTTACCAAAATGTACCACAAGAGGCAATGACAGTTGGCACAAGAGCCCCATGATGATACATGGTGCAAAAACAGACTCTTGAAAGATAATGCAAGAGTTTATTCTGAAGCCAAATATAAGTTGCCATGTCCTAGGAAAACAGATTCAGGTTACTTTAACTACCTACATTCCATTGTGATAATGATTTCATGAACTCTTTATAATGACAGAACAAAGTCAGTCATCATTAGAGCTATTTTTTTTTCAGATGCGTTGCTAGGAACATCAGATAGAGAGATAGGCAGGCTAAGGAAGAAGGGGAAGTTTTTGCTGAGTCAGATGTTATCTGAGTTGGTGGAAAGGAGTGATCTGTGTGTACATTCCAATTTTTTTTTTACCTGATAGCCACACTGATGTTAGGTCAAACACAGAGGTGGATGATAAATAGCTGCTAGGAAGCTAAAGGTAACTCAATGTAATTTGGATCTGAACATGTCGAGTAACATCTGTCCATAGTCACAGAAATTGCACACAGTTACCATCATTAACACAGGTACCATTTGTTGGTTGGTTGGTTGGTTGGTTGGTTGGTTGGTTTTTTTCTGGGAATTTAGGTTTGCAGATTGAATAGTGGAGAACAGACACTCCACTATTCCTATAGCAGACATCGCTAGCCAGACCTTTGATTTCCTCTTGAATTCTGAAGCTGCCTCAGTACATCCTCAATTCAGATGTCTAGGCTATTCTAATGGAAACCTGTCTCATTATCTACTAGGTAAACAGGGACTGAATATTTGTTGTTGGACAGGTGTAGCCTCCCTCAGCCTTGAAGCAGGCTGATCCAGACTTTGACCTTGCTGCCACTA
The DNA here is from genome assembly GCF_978045245.1 of Mus caroli. Classification (NCBI taxonomy): domain Eukaryota; kingdom Metazoa; phylum Chordata; class Mammalia; order Rodentia; family Muridae; genus Mus; species Mus caroli. The sequence goes on from NW_028227275.1 coordinate 48,951,142, forward strand.
AGGAGATTACCTAGGGTAGATCTGACCTTGATGGCTCTATTTACTCTTCTCTAAGACTCTGCTTTACACCCTGTAGATCGCCTATGGGCTGGCTCCAGACACCAAGAATGGGCCTACCCTCTTTATAAGCATGGACTCTCAGTAAACTTCAGAGGCTTTGAACAGAAAGGTTTGTCTTGGTGCCTTCTGATCTTTTTCAGCCCCAGCCCGCCTTTCAGGGGAACCCAGTTCAAGGGCCGCAGGGGGCTACAGACAGGCATTCATTGTAGGTGCTTATTGTGCGGTCACTAACATCAGATTTAACGTTACTGTAAAGGTCATTCTACGTGTGTGTGTGTGTGTGTGTGTGTGTGTGTGTGTGTGTGTGTAGAATACTGAAGTTGACTTTAAGCTCCTTCCTTGATTGCTCTCTTCTTAATTAGCATTTTTGAGGCTCGGTTTCTTTTGAGCCCAGACTCCACAGTAGTTAGCCAGTTTGCTGTGCGATGAGTCCTGTCTCTGCCTTCAGTATGCTAGGTTACAGCTGAGCCACCACTTCCTCTCAGCATGTATGCAGGTTTTGAGGATGTGAACTCCAGTCATCCCAACTGCAAGCCCTTTACCCACCGCTCTTTCTACCTTTCCTCTTCTGTCCCCCTTCAAACTCAACTCCACAAAGCTTGAGCATAGCTAGCTCCCATTTCTTCCCATCCGGCTTCTGATTGTCCCTCTGACAGCCTGCTAGGCAAAGCATCTTGTGTATCTTTCTTCAGCTGGAAACAGGATGTTGACATGGAGAGCTCAGCACAGAATTTTATTCTGTCTTTATTTTTTTACTCCTCACATCTTTCTGGCCATGTGACTTCTTACTTGAGAAATATTTGGGCAAAAGAAGTGATTGAGTAACTTTGGGTTTATCTGAGTTAACTGTTGTCAGAGTTCACATTTCCACATTTGTTTTATTATCATGCAACTCAGAATAACAGCTGAGGTTTCCCTAAAATGAAAAGTTTTATTATTTATTATAATCACTAGGTTTTAAAATGTATAAAACTATTTCTGTTAAATATATTGAAATATTCCGAACCATAGCAAATCTGTTTTCTTGCTTCCCTTGTGGCTATAGGATTGTAATACTTTCCATTTAGCTGGGTACAGTTTTTTCTGTTTAATTCTAAACAAGTTTTCACTACAATTTTTCATTTATTGATCACTGAGCCCTAAATGGGGCATCTCTATCAGCATCACCAACACTCCTCCAGGCTCAAGGAACATTGTGAAGGTTTGAGCAGGAAGCATCTAAGAGCCAAAGGCTAGGGAAGAGTACCATGAAATGCTGTCATCCAGATGTGACTCAACCTTCATAAACATGAACACATAGCGGCATCGATTCTTGCTTAAGAGTGGGTTCTTCAACAGTTCATAATGTGTAGAGATGTCATGAGACCCAGCCCCTCCCCAAGGAGCTATTGTTGCCTACTAATGGTTCCTGTGGGAAGAGATACCATTTTCTTCAATGTTTTGCTTATCTTCATTTTCCAGTGGACTATGGTGAAACAAAGTCAAAGTTACCATCAAAATACTCAAACAGATCAAAATAGAAACAAGAGCATTAGCTTAGGTAGTTATTCCATTTCAGCATATATCTATATTTTGGGACCTCTGTTGAAATAGAAGGAGAGAGAGAGAGAGAGAGAGAGAGAGAGTGTAAAACTTAAAAATTAGGTTAACAGCATGTGCTGGGCTGTGGGTTTATTCAGTTCCTAGATTTTGTTCTGTTTTACATAGTCACTCGAGTTTCTGAGTTGCTATTTTGACAAATAAGGATGTAAAAAAAGGAGATTTTAGAACTGAAATAACATTAGTATCCAAGGGCTATCATTGACAACAGACACGTTCTGGGTTTTCCCTAAACTTTCACCTCCACAGCAGTGAAGCAAACAATAGCACCTACATGCAAGTAATAGGTGAAGCTGCTCTGAGGCATCTTCTGGCTGCAGGCATCAGTGGAGCGGTCACAGGGTATAGGCAGAGACTTGGTGGTTATCAGCTTTTGCCTTCTGAGTTTGCTGGGATGTCTGAAGATTGTTTTGATAGCTCATTCCTTTCAGGATTTGGAAAAGGGCATGTTAGTAGACCTGAGGAACATGCCTTTCCCCTGGCAATGTATGACAGTATCTGGAGCCATACTAACTCAGAAGGATGTCTGAATATTTTATTAATATCCTGAACACAGGGAAACAGTTGTAGTGACATTTGAGTTAATGCATGGGACAAGTAGAAGTGTTGCTTGATTCATTACAGAATTCATTCTAGACTTCCTTTTGATTGGAACAGACAAATTTTTCCTGAAAAGGACCGACCTTCTTGTAAGTATTTTAGGCTTTGCCAGTGAATTGTCTCTTCTGTTTTGTTTTTTGTTTTTTTGTTTTTTTTTTTTTTTGTATAAAGATAGATGAAGAGTAAACGCAGTCATGACTGTGTTCTATTAAGTTATTACTTACAAAAATGGGTTAGAATGGACTTGCCTTGCGATCTGTTGCTTACTGATCCCTTATTAAGGATAACGGGATTATAAAATATCTCAATTTAAACATGGAAAAAAAGCTCACCCTCACTCCCTTATCATGAGGAAATAAAATGAGCAGAGGTCTCATTCATCCCTGCGAGAAGATTATTACTAAAAGACAAATAAATGTTGACAAGGACTCAGAGAAATGGAGATTCTTAAGCACTAGTGATGAAAGTGGAAGTTAGTATAGACATATGGAAAATTGTATGGACACTTCTCAAGTATCTCAACGTAAAACTTCGGTATCTTCTAGCATCCCAGGTATCTTCTAGCATTCCCAAAGGAAATGAAACCATTATACCAAAAGGATCCTTGCATCCCCATGTTTGCTACAACACTTCCCACAGCAGCCAAAATTTGGAACAAACCAGGATGCCTTTTATCCAATGAATGAAGAAAATCAAATACTACTCAGAACAAAATCATGTCCTCTGCCAGGAGCCCCCTGGCCCAGGCCAAGGTAGCGGTAGAGTCACAGAGTAGGACTCTGGTGATGACTTTAAAGTCTGAGGGTCTCAGGGTTTTCTTGATAACTTCTAAAAAGTCCTGAAAACTTTCTTGCTTTTTCTGAGGGTAAAAGACTGCTGGGTTAGGTGATTAATACCTGTAACCTAACAGTGGAGGACTAAGCAATGCAGCCTTTGTTCTCTCTCACAGGTAACTGCTGGGCTCTAACTTTTAGCCTGCTAGTAGAAGTCACAGGAAGAGAAGACACTTAGAGAAGTGATTATAACGCTTATTACTAAGTTGTAAAGAGTTTCCTATGAAAGCTACCTAAGGGGAAAGCAGAAAGATCCTAAGCAGGTAAAGGGAAAAGTGGAGAAAGGAAAAGAGTCTAGTCTAAGTGGGGAAAGGCAAAAAAAAAAAAAAAAAAAAATCTCCTCTATTGATCCCATTCTCTCTCACGTCTTTGTCCTCAGTACTTGTACATCTTTCAGAATACATGATCATATGCTACAAAGTTCATCACAAGTTCACACAAAAAATCAAATCATAAATTGAAATAGAAGTTTACAACAGCAGATGTTTACAGGCATATCCATTAGGAGTAAGTATCTGGCTAAACATCCATCACCTGTTTGAGCTCCACAGGTTCATAGAAGGTTTAAAGCCACAACTAAGTTATTAGTGAAGTTTTGGATATTTAAACCCAGTCGATATTTTATTTTCTGTCCTAACACCTATAATAAATCCTTAGTTCCCTTTTTATGACCTTCGATTAATTGTTTTACAACCTCTGAAACAGTGCTCTGAGTAGGAGAAAGTCTGGTTACCACCTAAGAGCAATTAACTGGTGACACTTGGGAGACTGGCAGAGTTCTCATTGCAGCTTAGATTATCAGGAAAGGACCTAATAGCAGTCCCATTAATAAAAGAGCTTAATAATCACAGATAGAATTTTAGGAATTCTTATAGGATCATCAGTAAGAATAAGTCATCTATTTGTCTATATAGCATCACTACAAGATATTACATCTTTGTGCATCTGTAGAGATCTGCTCCAAAGGGGTGTGCTATTACTTAGTGATTATTATATATGTTTAATAATAACAGGAAAAGCATATTAATAGCAGGAATCTTTCCTAAAATGAGTCCCTCACAGCCTTGCTTAATGAGGGCTCACCTGTTGCAGATTATATAATAATCTGAGGCAGGCCACTTCAGGATGATCACCTGCTAGTTATTAACTTGTCCCATTATGGCCCCTGACAGTCCTCTGCAGTAATTTTGATGGAGTTAAAGAACATTATAGTAAATGAATCTATATGGACACAGAAAGGTGTACAGAGTAAGTTCTCAATCATTTATAAAAACCAGCAAGCTTGTTGATACACAGAGGACACTGGGGTGAGAAGAGCAGGATGCAACAGGGTTGGAAGAGAGTAAGAGGGGCTTTTATTTTATTTAAAAGCTTTACTCTTTGACAATAGCATACTTGTATATAACACATTCTGATCATACCCATCCCTCTGTCTTCTCTTATCTTCCACCAGTCCTCCTCCTTGCCCCCATCAAGTCCCCATCCCATTTTCTTCTCTTCTTATTTTGCTTTTTGTTTTTGCTTTGTGACCCACTAAACTTAACCAGGACTACTTATGTGGGCTTGGATGGGAAGATGTCCACTGCAGCATGTAACTCACCAGTGGCTACTTCACTAAAGACAACTACTTCCTCTCTCCCAGCAATCTTTAGCTGACCTCTACTCCCTTGTGTGAGTCCCAGTGGGGACTCATGAGTTCCTTCCCCATCTTTGGCTAAATATTTACTGTCTCAGTCTTGTGCAGTTCTCATGCTAGCAACTGTCACGAGTTCATGAATGCCTGACTTGGTCATGTCGTGACCAGAAGACAATGTTTCAAGGCCCTCCTTCCTATCATTCAGCTCTTACATGCTTACCTCCACAAGAGGGAATTTTGGGAGTGGGAAAGGGTCTAGGGAGAGGGAAAGCAGAAGAAGAGTGGGAGGGTATGCTCGGTGCTCAATATATGCATGGATAAGAATATCACAGTAGGCTGGGGAGATAATTGTCAGTAGAGTGCTTGCCATGTAAATATACAGACCTGAGTTTGGCTACCCAGCACCCAGACTGGGAAGCACAGAGGCACAGATCTTTAATCTCAGTGCTGGGTGGGGAGCAGAGACAGAGGATCCCTGGAGCTCACTGGCCAGCCAGCCTGGCCAAATGGTTAGATTCAGATTCAGTGAGAGACTTTGACTCAAAAATTAGAATAAAATAAGTGAGGTAGAGAATGATAGAAGATGCCCAACTTCCTTCTCTGGCTTGACCTCCACATATGTGTACACAGGAACACACACTCATATATACTTGAATTTCACCTCTCCCCCTAACACACACACACACACACACACACACACACACACACACACAAAGTAACATTGAGCTAGCTGGGAACGTGGAGAGACTGCATTCAATTCCTCCTCATTCTGCCACTAAGCTGCTGGTGGCTAAAAGGAAGTCAGTTCTGTTTTTGAATCTCTGCCTATTTGCAGAATCTGCTAAAGTCCTTTATAGTGTGTCTGATACATGGTTCAGGATCTGCAAGCCAATTATAGCACTCTTATTGACTCTAGACTGTGGCTGAGATGGTTCGTTAGGTCAGTTTAAGGATATTCTTAGTTTATGCCATACACATCCCCTTTAGTGCATCTGCTAACACTTCCTCTTAGTGAGTGCCTCCCTTGTGCATTGTGTGATTTATGAAACTTAAATTTATTTCCACTAGAACGGTTTGTGGTGAGGTGGGTTGCCCAGCTTGTGGTAGTATCTGTCCCTAGTCCCTGAATTTTTAGCTTTGTCTCTTGCTGAGAAGCCTGAGAGACTCACATGGTGTTTACGCTAATTTCTTGGTTTGGGTTAATGGGAACTAGAGTCACATCTGTGTTGACTCAGGTCTTTTTGACTGTTGAGACAATTCGTAACCCCTGGAACACTGAACACAAGACCAGTGGCCCTGTGTCCTTCTTGAGTCCTTCAAGGCCCCAGGAATCCCCTTGGAGTCAGGGGGAAATCTCTTGCCCTTTCTCTTGTGCCAACCCATAAAAGTATAGACACTGATTTTAAGGAAGTCAAACACTGGACACTAGCAACTTTGTTTCCCAAGAGAAGCCCTAATGTGCTCCCCTGGGCCAAGCAGAGGTTGGTCCCCTGGCTTTCACAGTCTCAACACCAGCAGCCATGTTCTCCCTCCATGAGACTCCAGGGGAGACCTTGTGGGATGCTGATCCCTTGAAAAGCTTTGTGGTATATCTGTGCCTCTGTGTTTTCATTCCCCTCTCCTTTTTGAAGATTCAGACCTCTCTGTGATTTTATAGATGGTCAAATGTATATGCCCTGCTCTTTCTCTGCTTTGTGCTTCTGTTGTGTAACAATATTTCAGGAAAAGTGAGAATAAATTTCTACTCTTCCCAAATACAGAACTGATGACCAACCAAGTATGGATACCACCAAAATCCATGTTGGTGAGCCAATGAACTTTTGTTTGTTTGGTTTTGTTTTCTTACAGTAATATGGCTGAGGAATAACTTAAAGAGTCAGAAGTGACACAAAGACTGCTGCGTCACCAATGACCTACCCTAATATGGGTGACAACTCACAGAAGTTGGATACCTGGAGCTCAGGTGATAAGAACCTCTTCCAGGTAACTGATGATCACTGCTTCTTCCAGGCATCTCAGCAGTTCTTACTGCTTGTATATGCTTGCTGAGAGTAGAGCTTAGTGTACCTAGTTGTCTTAGTTAAGATTTTATTGCTGTGAAGAGATGGCATGACCAACTTGTACAAAGGAAAACATTTTATTGAGGCTGTCTTACAAAAACTTGACACAAGCAAAAGTCATTTGTCAAGAGGGAACATAAGTTAAAAAAATGAACCCAACAGATTGACCTGTGGACAAGCCTGAAGGCTATTTACTTGATCAATGGTTATTGTGAGAGGGTTCACATTGATGTGGTACCATCCCTGAACCTTTAGTCCTGGGTTATATAAGAAAGCAGGCTGAGTAAGCCATAGGCACTGTACCGCTAAGCAGTGTTCTTCCAAGACCTCTGCTTCACTTTTTACCTCCAGATTCATGCCTTCAGTTCCTGCCCTGACTTTCTGCAGCCATGTAGTATGACCTACATGTTGGAATGTTTAATTTCCCCTTAGAACAGTCTGTGTCTTAAGAAGTGTCCCTCCAAGATGGAATGTTTTTATCTTGGAGGAGATTGATATACAACAGCATAAAGCATGGAGAACAGATCCATCCAGCATAAGAAACAATTACTGTCCCCTGTGCTTAGCTGTTGCTAACAGCATCTGAATGAGAGTTTCTGGGGGAAATGACTCTTGGCTGGTGAATGTCCAGATGTCAGAGCTGTGTTTGTGGCTGCTGTGATTTGAAGTTGTTGGTGTTGTTCTTTGGGAGGAAATCGCCCCCTGGTGATCATGAGGTGTATGTGCAGAATAATAAAGTACAAATGAACAGTTATTACTCCTAAGGTCCTTTCTCATAAGCCAGGCCTCAGTAGAAGTGTTTTGGCACCTGTCTCAGAAGCATATGGGTTATTTCCACAATCTGTGGACAACCTCAATCCAACTAACTAAATAAAGAGAAACCCCCTTTTTATTTTCTAAAAATTCCCAAATCTGTTCTACCCACATATTTGACCTAGTCTGACCCCTAGGTTTCTCCTAAAGAGACAGACCACATAGCATGTGTGAACTTGTGAGAGAATAGTTATCTTGAAAACCATGAATATTAACTTCTTTGTTCTTAATATTTAGTTATCTTGATTTTATGTTTATGAGTGTTTTGCCTACATGAGATCCCCTGGAACTGGAGTTACAGAGGGTTGTGAGCTGTTGTATGGGTATTACAAATACAACCCCAGAGGGCAGCAAGTGCTTTCAATTGCTGAGCCATCTCTTAGCCTGAAGGTTAACTTCCTTAAAGTGGCTTTGCTTGTGACTACAATGTAGTACCTGCTGAACTCATTTGCAGACAATTTCCCCCCTTCAAGTAAATGTTTAATATTAATCATTTTAACATAGATGAGGGTGTAAGAATAAGAAAGAAATGAAAAGGTTCCATTACCACCAAACTTTGTCTTAATCTCTTATATACTACAGAACGTGGCTTTCTCATAAGCCAGGCCTCATCTAGCCACAGACACCAAACATAGGAATTCAGGACCCAGCAGAGCCCAGAAGCCCCACTCAGAGATCTGGACCTGACTTCTGTGAGGGAGCTCGAGTGTGAACCAGAAGCCCTCAAATTCTGATTTCATACAGATGGCCCTCAGACAGAATGTTATAGGATACACATTTTAATAAATGTTTATGCATTTTTAGGAATATAAGTTAGTGAAATACTTTTGTCTCATTGGGACAATTGTTCCTTAAAGGTCTAGGGGCTTCCTGCTGTGCTATGCTTGGCAGACTCAATAATCCTTAAAGAATTTACAAAGGAAAATTAGTACTTTAGAAAAAGTCATTAGCTTGACTGAACATACAAAATTCACTCAGACCCACAGACCACAGAGAAAAATGTCTTAATACTGAACATTTTAATACTGAAAAAGGCAGGTTTTGTGAAGAGCATATACAATCAACCCCTTGGGTGGATAGCCAGTAGGGCAGACTTCAAACTCAGCTATTCACTCATCTCCACATCTCAGCTGGAAACAAATGAGTAATTTTTCCCTTAATCCCAGAGGCTGAGACACATGGAGCTCTTCAGGAGTGCCTACTATGTGCGCAAGCCCTTGATTGTTAACATAAAGGAGAGAACACATCATTTTTCATAGAAGATAGCTCACTGATGATGTGCTATGGTAAATAGATACATAATTTATAAAGCAGCTGTAGAGGAATTTTCATGTTGTAAAGAATTAAATTCTTAGATATAAAAATTGAGCAAAACCCAGCTATTGCCAGGTGTCAGTCATGCAGCCTGCTGGATGCCCATGGAAGTCATCCTGGATCTGAAACGCATGTCACAGGTGATTTTGGGTGTCTGTTCTAGCTAACTTAATGATGCAACTTTTTATCACATCAGCCCTCTTTCTAGAAGTGAAAACAAGCAAAACCTAAATGGACAGGACATGATGTCTTCTGTTTGGCATTAGTTTTAGGGAGAAAATAATAGTTAAATGTGGGATTATATTGATTTTGACATCTTTCACTTCTAGGAAAATAAATACTTCTTGCTGTAATAGGGGTGTATCTATTCATGTGACTTTGTATCTGAATTCACACTTCTGATGGGAAGACATTAAGGATGAGTACAAGTTGCAGAAAGAGAAAGGGTTATACTTTTGGTAACATGGAAAATTAAACCATAATAATTGATCCATCTAAACAACAGTCCCTTTCCCTGTCCACTCTATGATGAGCTCAAAGGTAGACATCAGTTGGCTAAAAGAAACCAGCAAGTTCCTAAAACATCGGAGTCCTTCAGTTTTTACATTTCTTGATTTATTTCCAGTTCCCCACCACCCTTTTGCCTTTGACATTGCATGAGAAGTTCATAAGTTAAAATTGGTCTAAAAATAGGTTGAGCAAGGTAAATTCTAACTGTGCGGCAGACAGAAAGTGGACTTGTTCTGAACTCTGCGCCCTTCAGGCACACAGGGAGATGACGCAGTCATCGGTACAGAGTTTTGGAGTCTCCACAACACTGGCTGAACTGGACCGTCTGCATGTTTTCAGAGTTTGGGTTGTCTTTAAGAGGTTAAAATACAAAACAAGATACAGGGAAGGCAAAGTGTTCTGCTCACAAATTGGAAAACCTTTGCCAGCTTCACAATAAGAGCAGCTTCATCCCAAAGTTCTTGTTGCTCTCCACCCCAGTTGTTCTTCCATGCAGAGATTCAGGTGAAGACACCAGTGGCTTGTTTGGGAATGAGCATTCCGACTATGGCTGAGAACCTGGGCTTGTTTTTGCTAACTGGGTTGCAGGTCTTCCTTCCCCCGCCTTATTTGCACAGATCCTTTAATTCCCAATGTGTAGACATAAACATAACCACAAAGTTGTAAAGAACCTTCTTTCTGTTGCGACTTCTGCTTTAGTCCTTAGGAAGGCAGAGGTAGAGGAGAAAGGACTGAAAGAGGAGCTTGAACCTGTGCCTGGAGATGAGAGGAACTGTTTCTTTAAGGAAGAATTAAGCCGGATTTGGATCCTGCACTCCATCAGGAAAGACTCTAACTCTTGGAAAAGGAAGCAATGCCTGTTGTCTTGGAAGTCCATTGGATTTATTCTTAAACCTCCGGTTGCCATAGATGGCCATAGCAGTTAAAATTCCTAATGCTAGGATAACCACAATTGTGATTGCAGCAGTTGATCCTCCTGATAGTCTACCACTTTTGGTTGACTCCTCTAGGTTCCATTGGAGGGTATATGGGTCCTTAACCCAGGATTTGGGACTCTCACCTGTCATCTCAACTGAGTCAGTGGAAAGCTGACTCATAGGTAGCTGAGTGTAAGGTGGGAGCCTAGCAGGAGCCAGAGATGCTCTTGTAAAGATTCCAGCCTTGACACAGTAGGACACTTGGCATCCATCAATGATCTCAGCAAGCTGTTGGCTGAAGCCCCCAGGACACTTTGGCAGAAATGATTTCTCTAAGTCTCCAGATGTGAAAGAACCATACAAGGGGTTCCCTTGTGTGCAGCTAAAAAACCCACCAAAGGGGACTGAATATTTGGGTCCCAACTCATGATCGAGAGAAACACATACCTTGACGTTCTCAAACAGCTTCAGAGGAAAGTAACTGGTTGGGCACGATGGTTCATTTGTCATAGGGTTGATGCTCTTGTCAGTGAAGACTCCTCCAAAGAGAATTCCTGAGTTTTCTGGTACTTGGCTACTGGCCGCACACCAATAAGTGCTAACTTCAGCCTTGGCCACTCGGAACTCATCTTTACACGATGTACGACAGAATATCTTGAGGATACATTTATTTCTACATTCCATTCCAGTATAACCCTTCTCATGGGTCTGAGACAGCAGATGGACAGGGGTGTAGTCAGACGGACAAGAGAAATCACCAGTAAGTGGATTCTTCTGATGGAAATCTAGGCACAGGTCATCGTAATCATGCCCTGATATTTGATGACACAACTGATAAACCCCTCCAAAGGGAGCGTTGACTAGTTTACCATCACAAGAGCCATCATCTGTATTGGCTTGAAAATCAAAGTTGGGGGAGTTGATATTTGTGCAGCCTGGGTATGTATTAAAGTTGTAATAGCTTTCCGCAGCAGTTTCCACTGTCTTTGCCAGTTGCTCCACCAAGTGGCGTGGAAAAGCAGGAAGCTTTTCAGGTCTGATAAAGAAATGCAGAGGCAAGCCAGCACGGTCCACTGCCACCAGGTGGTTAATGATGCCCTTCTGCCAGGTTTCGATGGTCATCCCTGGGTAGAAGGGAATTCCTCCAATACTCTGAACCCTAGAACCGGTTCTGTTTTGAAGATAGCCTGTGGCCAAGTTATTTTGATACTCAAAGCCTGTCTCTATATTGAAGTTCACAACCTTTGCGAAGGTAAATCCAGCAGATGCAGCCACAGCAGCACGATTTCCCTTATTGTTCTTAAGATAGGAGGACTTTACATGATCCTCCTGAACCAGTGTAGCCCCAGCATCCACACTAGTGATTATGTGTGTGCCATAGTTGAGGATTAAGAGTTCTGCTAGGTAGGTGGCCATCTTTGTCTGGTTTTTCTCTAGACGGTCACAGATTTCCATGAGCTCCTTTTTAAACCCCAAGCTGAGTTCTGCATTTGGGTTGGCTTTCACTGTGTAGACCAAATTTCTCACCTGCGCTCGTGTGGTTACAGCCTGGTCTCTCACTTGAGTGGTTTTTATCCTTTGGAACTCAGAAGAGAACTTGCCGTTGACTCTGGGACGATAATCGAGATTCAAGTTAATGGAAAAGGAAGTAGTGCTTCGGTAATTCTCCCAGGAATCCAGGATTTCTGAGTTCATCTCCAGGTTGCTCTCTTTCTGAGGAATAGTAAAGACATCATCAGGGATGATGTACTGTCCGTCTTCTGTGGTCTTACAGTTGTTGTATGTCAAGTCCAACACTTGCCCCATGTCCATATTCCTCAGATTATCCCAGCCTCCTCCAGGTAGCACTTCCAAAACAGGTAGATGCAGAGCATTCTGGCACTTTTGGAAACCATACTCATGGATCTCTTCAAGTGCCTTCTCCTCTTCAGCATATGCCACTGTGGTCCAGATAAGGACTGCGACAATGAAGCTGTTCATGGTGCAGGTAGTCCCAGACACACACCAGTCCACCAGAGAGCCTGGGGCAAACAGAAAGATGGGAAAGAGAGTAGTTTCTTAAAAAGAAAATTCAACAATTCTCTAAAACCATAAATTGCTCTTCAGCCTATGCTAACTGCAAAATAGGCAAATGAGAGTTGGTTGGAGTATTTAAGACCACTAGGACAAGCAATAAATTATAGTGTACCGTATTCCTGACCATATACTCTCCACAAGTCATTCCCCTGTTTTCTTCACCCCAGCTGTTTGGCCTGCAACAATGAGTTCTCAGAAAAAGCAAATCCCACATTTCACCCCTTTTCTACCTGAAGAGTCTGCTGTAGTGCTTTCTTCACTGTCTCAGGCTTGTTACAATCTTGTCTCACTGCTCTGTTCTCTTGTCAGTCTCCAGTGCCAGATTCTTTTGCCGAAAATGAAGACATGAAGATGCCGTAGCAGCATCTCCCTACTTGACACGTTTTTATCTTCACCAGACCCAAGGTATTTCTATCTCATGGACAAGCCTGAGATTTCTCATTGGCTTACTAAGGTTGGAGGCTGTCCTTACAGAAGAAAGGAAGTGGAGCAGTACTCATACACATTTTATGATGTCTCATTGCTACTAAGTCCTCATGTCCTGGTGTGGAGATGATGTTATCTGGGGCTGAGATAAAGAATGAAGATAATTCTGTTAGCAGTGTGCTGAGACACCAGTCTGTCTTGTCCTAAGCATTCCATTTACAGAGTTTCTGTTGTTGTTGTTGTTTTTTTTTTTTTAAGATAGAAATAGAAGACAGAAGCCACTCTATTATCTCAATTTTAATTTATCAAAAACATAGTGACCAAGAGCACTATGCACCAGAATGGTAAGTTGACCCTTAACAGGCATGTTCCTATTTTTCCCCTTACACTAATCATTTCCTTTGGTCTCTTGCACTGAGTTACGTGTCTAAGCACCTATGCTTTCAGGCTGATCATTCAGGGTGAGTAAATGCCTGGGGTTACACACTAACCAAATTCTGGCCTCAAGCACAGAGAAGTAAGTCTTCCCCGCAAAAGGTGTGAATCTAGGATGTTAAGGGGCACTTTCACTTCCTTTAACAAGCCGGAAGCTACATCTGGTTAACTACATACAAGCTTCTGACTCATGTGTAATGTTTATCCTGTACAGGCTTGAAACAAGACCAGATGTTTCCAATCCCTGTATTTCATCATCCATCCAGGATGGTTACATGGGCCAGGATCATCCATCCCATTTTATGTGGTCTGCAGGAATCTAAGAGGCCCATCTGAAACCTAGCACACAAAGCAGAGAGCTAGGACTCCTGCAGTCTACTCCTGCAGTAGATTGGATTAAACTCCAATCTACAATATGGATGATGTGGCAGTGAGACAGTGATATTTTCTCTTCTTAATAGCTGAGTCCTAACATCATGTTCTTGGACTTCCTGTTCCACTCCTTCCTCTAAGGGAGAGTTCTCCCACCAAGACTGTCTCTCTACTAAAAGAAGAACCCAGTGGGCTTGCAATTCCTTTTATTATGGAGGGTAGAAAAAGAAAGCCCATGGGAAATGCTTCTGTGTAGTCATATCAAAAACTAGAGAGCTGGAGAGATGGCTCAGAAGTTAAGAGCACTGACTGGTCTTCCAGAGGTCTTGAGTTCAATCCCCAGCAACCACCGGGGGGTGGCTCACAACCATTTGTAATGAGATCTGGTGCCTTCTTCTGGCCTGCAGGCACACATGCAGGCAGAATGCTGTATTATGTAATAAATAAATCTTTAAAAAAACGACTAGTTAGAAATGAAAGAAAAAAGTTTAATAAATAAATAAATAAAAAACTTAACTAACTTCCAGAAGATGGCAGATGTCACGCCAGCACCTCTAGTAAATATACATGGGAGTGTTGGGTGGCAGCTGTCAAGAAGAGGTAATGGGCAGGAATCTTAAGTTTAATAGCAAAGCAAAGTTAAAAAGAAAAAGAAAAAATTACAAAACAGAATATGAAGAGCCCAGTCCATCCTGGATGGATTTGCCTGGTCTAGAGAGCTAGCTCTCCTCTCCTGCTAACAGTGTAACCAGAGCTATGGCCTAAGACAGAGGGCAGAGGGCCCTGGGCACATTCTCTATTAACAGGCATTTTAAAGAGAAAAGAACAGAAAGAGAGGTTGCAATCAATAGTAGGAAAGATTCTGAATCCCTCTCTACTCAGTCCTCTACCATGGGGCAAGACACTAATTTAAAAAGAGCCACGCTGAGTCATAGCTGGCTAGCCTCAGACTGCCTGTAAGTCATACTTGGGAAACCCAGAACAAGTTTTTTTGCCAGAGTTATAAGATAAAAGGTAGCCAGTAGAATTACTCTAGACCACAGGAAGGAACTTTCCATCAGAACTGCATCTGTGACTGTGTTCAGTGAGGAGGAAACTTAGAACTGCAGGGTAACAGACTCAGCCTCTAAGGTCAGCATGCCAAGCACCAGGCAGCTGCCTAGCAGCAAGGTCAGCATTTATAAGCTGATGGGGAAGACAAGACCCAAGTGTGTGAGCCCTTGCAAGGGATCACAGAGTAAGAACAGTGTTAGAATTCCTGAAGCACAACCAAGCAGCATGACCAACATTAAGGAGGGATTTAGGCCTGTGAAGGTCTTCTGACATGACCTCAAAGGAGGATAGCCTGAGTTGGGACCAACATTCATAAGCAGATTCCTGAATAGCACCCACCAACAGACTTTCCAAAGGTGTGACCATCATCTGTGAGAGGATCCGTGAAACACTGTTCAATGATGGTACCAACATCTGTGATCTAACTTTGCAAAGGTCCGCTCAGGGAGGTGATAGGCATCTGAAACTCTGGGAAGCAATGTTGAAAGTCAAGGTTAGGATACTATGTTGTATATTGTAATATTGCTCAATGATTACTACATCTAAAGAGCCACTGATTTGTTCTGAGCTCTTGTTATTTCATTGTCTTTATGTTTTCATTGGCACATAGTAACTATGGATTTTTTTTTTTTTGGTTTTTCTTTTTTTTTTTTTATTCTGTAGCCTAGTAGTTCCAGTTTATTATTTTTTTAATTTTTAATATTTATTACGTATTTTCTTCAATTACATTTCCAATGCTATCCCAAAAGTCCCCCATAGCGCCCCCCACTTCCCTACCCACCCATTCCCATTCTTTTGGCCCTGGCATTCCCCTATATTTGGGCATATAAAGTTTGCAAGTCCAATGGGCCTCTCTTTCCAGTGATGGCCGACTAGGCCATCTTCTGATACATATGCAGCTAGAGTCAAGAGCTCCGGGGTACTGGTTAGTTCATCATGTTGTTCCCCCTATAGGGTTGCAGATCCCTTTAACTCCTTGGGTACTTTCTCTAGCTTCTCCATTGGGAGCCCTGTGATCCATCCAATAGCTGACTGTGAGCATCCACTTTTGTGTTTGCTAGGCCCCGGCATAGTCTCACAAGAGACAGCTATATCTGGGTCCTTTCAGCAAAACCTTGCTAGTGTGTGCAATGGTGTCAGCGTTTGGAAGCTGATTATGGGATGGATCCCTGGATATGGCAGTCTCTAGATGGTCCATTCTTTCATCACAGCTCCAAACTTTGTCTCTGTAACTCCTTCCATGGGTGTTTTGTTCCCAATTCTAAGAAGGGGCATAGTGTCCACACTTTGGTCTTCATTCTTCTTGAGTTTCATGCGTTTAGCAAATTGTATCTTATATCTTGGGTATTCTAAGTTTTGGGCTAATATCCACTTATCAGTGAATACATATTGTGTGAGTTCCTTTGTGATTGTGTTACCTCACTCAAGATGATTCCCTCCAGGTCCATCCATTTGGCTAGGAATTTCATAAATTCATTCTTTTTAATAGCTGAGTAGTACTCCATTGTGTAAATGTACCATAATTTCTGTATCCATTCCTCTGTTGAGGGGCATCTGGGTTCTTTCCAGCTTCTGGCTATTATAAATAAGGCTGCTATGAACATAGTGGAGCATGTGTCCTTCTTACCGGTTGGGACATCTTCTGGATATATGCCCAGGAGAGGTATTGCTGGATCCTCCGGTAGTACTATGTCCAATTTTCTGAGGAACCGCCAGACTGATTTCCAGAGTGGTTGTACAAGCTTACAATCCCACCAACAATGGAGGAGTGTTCCTCTTTCTCCACATCCTCCCCAGCATCTGCTGTCACCTGAATTTTTGATCTTAGCCATTCTGACTGGTGTGAGGTGGAATCTCAGGGTTGTTTTGATTTGCATTTCCTTGATGATTAAGGATGTTGAACATTTTTTCAGGTGCTTCTCTGCCATTTGGTATTCCTCAGGTGAGAATTCTTTGTTCAGTTCTGAGCTCCATTTTTTAATGGGGTTATTTGATTTTCTGGAGTCCACCTTCTTGAGTTCTTTATATATATTGGATATTAGTCCCTTATCTGATTTAGGATAGGTAAAGATCCTTTCCCAATCTGTTGGTGGTTTTTTTGTCTTATTGATGGTGTCTTTTGCCTTGCAGAAGCTTTGCAGTTTCATGAGGTCCCACTTGTCAATTCTCGATCTTACAGCACAAGCCATTGCTGTTCTATTCAAGAATTTTTCCCCTGTGCCCATATCTTCAAGGCTTTTCCCCACTTTCTCCTCTATAAGTTTCAGTGTCTCTGGTTTTATGTGAAGTTCCTTGATCCACTTAGACTTGACCTTAGTACAAGGAGATAGGAATGGATCGATTCGCATTCTTCTACATGATAACAACCAGTTGTGCCAGCACCATTTGTTGAAAATGCTGTCTTTCTTCCACTGGATGGTTTTAGCTCCCTTGTCGAAGATCAAGTGACCATAGGTGTGTGGGTTCATTTCTGGGTCTTCAATTCTATTCCATTGGTCTATTTGTCTGTCACTATACCAATACCACGCAGTTTTTATCACAATTGCTCTGTAGTAAAGCTTTAGGTCCGGCATGGTGATTCCACCAGAGGTTCTTTTATCCTTGAGAAGAGTTTTTGCTATCCTAGGTTTTTTGTTATTCCAGATGAATTTGCAGATTGCACTTTCTAATTCGTTGAAGAATTGAGTTGGAATTTTGATGGGGATTGCATTGAATCTGTAGATTGCTTTTGGCAAGATAGCCATTTATACAATGTTGATCCTGCCAATCCATGAGCATGGGAGATCTTTCCATCTTCTGAGATCTTCTATAATTTCTTTCTTCAGAGACTTGAAGTTTTTATTATACAGATCTTTCACTTCCTTAGTTAGAGTCACGCCAAGATATTTTATATTATTTGTGACTATTGAGAAGGGTGTTGTTTCCCTAATTTCTTTCTCAGCCTGTTTATTCTTTGTGTAGAGAAAGGCCATTGACTTGTTTGAGTTAATTTTCTATCCAGCTACTTCACCGAAGCTGTTTATCAGGTTTACGAGTTCTCTGGTGGAATTTTTAGGGTCACTTATATATACTATCATATCATCTGCAAAAAGTGATATTTTGACTTCATCTTTTCCAATTTGTATCCCTTTGATCTCCTTTTGTTGTCGAATTGCTCTGGCTAGGACTTCAAGTACAATGTTGAATAGGTATGGAGAAAGTGGACAGCCTTGTCTAGTCCCTGATTTTAGAGGGATTGCTTCAAGCTTCTCACCATTTACTTTGATGTTGGCTACTGGTTTGCTGTAGATTGCTTTTATCATGTTTAGGTATGGGCCTTGAATTCCTGATCTTTCCAAGACTTTTATCATGAATGGGTGTTGGATCTTGTCAAATGCTTTTTCCGCATCTAAGGAGATGATCATGTGGTTTTTGTCTTTGAGTTTGTTTATATAATGGATTACGTTGATGGATTTCCGTATATTGAACCATCCCTGTATCCCTGGGATGAAACCTACTTGGTCAGGATGGGTGATTGTTTTGATGTGTTCTTGGATTCGGTTAGCAAGAACTTTATTGAGGATTTTTGCATCAATATTCATAAGGGATATTGGTCTGAATTTTTCTATCTTTTTTTGGTGTTTCGAGACAAGGTTTCTCTGTATGGTCCTTGCTGTCCTGGAACTCACTTTGTAGACCAGGTTGGCCTCGAACTCAGAAATCTGCCTGCCTCTGCCTCCTGAGTGCTGGGATTAAAGGCGTGCGCCACCACGCCCAGCTGTAACTATGGATTTTATGAGATACTTTATGTTAATTTGATGCATATACACAAAACAGGGTATTAACATTTCATCCTTTCACAATGTATCATTGCTTTGTATTGAGGGCTTTTAATAAAAGAGAATAACTCGCACATGCTGTAAAGAAGTAGTACTTCCTTCGGCGTGACTTATTATTTAACTTCCTTTATCAATCTTTCCCTCTCCCCTTCCTATCATCTAACAACCTCCATGATACTTGCAACTTGGATTCTCTGCAAGAGCAGGAAGCACTGATAACACCGGAGCCATCTAGCCTATCCTGAAGTTTTAACAAAGGAATTTGTGTGTATGTTATAGAACTGAAACTTTTATAAAATCTATACATAATACTGGTACATCATAAACTACCAATAAGCATTTGTCCCCTTCCTTTGGTTTACATCTCTAAATTACCTACCAGGTAAACTTGATTTATTCCTTTATTAAACAGCCACATTAATCACATAGTTTGTGGGAGGATCTGCCCAGTGCTTTGGAAGAATAAAGAAGTGCTTAGATGCTAACAGTTTAGGAAAAGGCAGCCAGGAAAAACATATAGTGTCAGATGGAGATAGGTGGTCCTTAGTATTTAATCTAAGGACATATTTCTGTAGTGATTGCCTGGTATGTAGGACTCTAGGGTCAAGAAAGGCTTGACAGGAAACTATCCTGACTAAATCATCTCCTCCCATAGAAACTGCCAATAATTCATCTAGTCTTAGAAATTATCAAATGTGAACACTGTGAAATGCAAGAGTAGTAAATCAGAATATTGATAAACAGGACATTATTCACAGTTGGATGTTGTAACTCACCATGGTTTATATACACAATCATTAAAGAAGCAAGACTTCATCTACCATTTACTCTGGAATTATCTTGAAATATACAGTTAAAGATAATTTTAGTGACATATTCCATTCTCAGTCCAGGGGAAAACTGGACTCTAGTATGCAAACTCTCTGATGTAGATATCATTTTTTCAGATCATGCTCTGGAATAAGGACACCATGGGAGTGGTGACACTTCTTAGAGCATGCATGGAAATTGAGACAAGGCTAATAGTAGGAAAGCCTGACACCAAGGTTCAGGGAGACTGCAGACAGAACATATACTAGGAGCCATATACAGTCAAGAGTGAAACCTGATCTCATGAACAGATGCAAAATCAGAGTGTATCATGGAAGTTTTTCTCTTCCAGCTGGTCATACATAGTCCTGAGGAGATTTCAGGCCTGGACCTCATGCCACTCTATTTCCAGTTGCATCCAAACTTTTGATATTGTAACATGGCACCATCTACAAAATTCATGACTGAGAACACAACTGAGTTTTAAAATTTTTTTCCCAAAATTGTTTTATAACGTTCAAGTATGTTTGCAATTTTGCATTGGGTCACATTGATTACCATCTTTGGTTACATGTAACCCCTGGACTGAGAGTTGGAATCCCAAGTGTAGGGCCTCTCATATGCTCTATCCTTGCTTTCTCCTCAGATATAAAAGTCGGTGGACTTGGCTCCTTGTATCTGGCCTCTGTGAACTTTATGACTGCACACTGTTATCCTCTACTCTTCCTAAACATAGTTTACAGGTGCCCCTCTACTTTCCTGCCTCTGAGTTATCATTATTGAAATCATGTCTGTTGGGACTCTTGGGTTCCTAATCCAAAGTTAATATTTCTAGTTAGCACCAAATGTGGACAGGTAGTAATTCAAGACAAGGGGACAGACAATATATCCCAAGAGGTAAGAGAACTAGCAAGAACTATGTTTTATTGTAATGAAGACATCAATAAATGACATGTCCCTATTACTAGGCTTTGACTCATGTCCCTAAGACATGGTATCTTGAATTCAGCACCTGGGAGCCTATGGTAGACAAATACCATCAAACACATGTGACCAAATTTTAAATCTAAGACAAGCCCATAACAAGAACAAAATAAATATCCATAAATATCCATTAAGCACAATTGCCCAGTAGATATGTTTGTTGAGGAGGTCTTGCTTGAAATAGCTTCTTTAACTTACTACCAATTATCTGAGCCACATTATTATTTTATTATTTACATTCAACAAAAGGCTTAAGTTAGTATGTGTTCTTTTTGAACTAGGAACTACATAGCACAGAGACAGGACATCTGCTTGTTCCTCTTCTTGAGTTTCTTCAATGCTTCTTTGATCTCCTTATTTCTTAGGCTATAAATGATAGGGTTCAACATGGGAATCACTGCACCATAGAACATGGACACCACCTTATTTTTGTCCTGTGAGTATCCAGCATTAGAATGGAGGTATGAGAAGAGACCAGAGCCATAGAAAAGGATCACTGTAGTCAGATGAGAGGCACAGGTGTTGAAAGCTTTCATCTGCCCATGGGTTGAATGAATCCTCATGACGGCAGCAATGATGTAGCCATAGGAGACCAAGACAACCAGTGCTGATGCCCCACCAACCACACACACAACCAGGAAGTTCACTACTTGGCTGAAAAAAGTGCTAGAGCAAGACAAGGACATCAGGGGTGGCAAGTCACAGAAAAAATGATTAATGATCCGCGACCCACAGAAATGAAGTCGGAATATGGAGCTGGTTTGGATCAAGCCAGTGAGGAACCCTCCTGTGTATACTGTGATGGCCATCCCCACACAGATGGTGGGTGACATGAGGGATGGATAGAGTAGAGGGTTGGAGATAGCAACGTATCTGTCATATGCCATGGCTGCCAGGAGACAGCACTCAGTACCTCCCATTCCAACAAAGAAGAAAAGCTGTATAGCACAGCCTATAAAGGTGATGGACTTCTGCTCCCTAAAGAAATCACAGAGCATCTTAGGGGCTATGGAGGAGGTGTATGAGACATCAACAAAGGACAG
>NW_028227275.1:48977500-49067500 GCF_978045245.1 Mus caroli
CTTTCCTTCCATCATTTATCAGAGTGCCTGGATTTTTCACAGATGCCCGGTAGATATTTTGCTCATTGACTGAATAAGGGCTACCAAATAAACCTTAGAAATGTATTCTATTCTCAAGACCAAGAGACTTGCCTTGTTTAAGTACTGCATGGCTGCTCAAAAACAAAAACAAAAACAAAAACAAAAACAAAACAAAAACTAGAACATATTTATTTAACTAACTAACTATCACAGCTGGAAATCAGCTAACTTAGATTTTCCCCACTAAGATAATAAAACCAAAGGCAAAAGATAGAATGCCGATAAAGTTGGTTAGTACTGGAGGTGAAAGTAGAAACCATATCTCATGCTTTGGAAAAAGCCATTTACCCTCTACCTTGTTCTAAAGCCTGGCATCTCAGTGAGAAGCACAGAGACTTTTGACTTTGCAAACAGACATGCCTCAGTACGCACATCCCCAAGAGTCTACAGCAACATAAAAAGTATTAGCTTGAATACTGATGCTGGTATTATTATTTCACCTACATCTTACTGTGTGACCTTTGGAAAGCATATTTCCTCCTCTGAATGCTAATCTTCTTCTCATCTGTAGATGAAACAAAATGATTAACTTAGATCAGTATTTGTTTAGTTCATTTTTCTTCCCATTTCAAATTGTAAACAGTAGAAAACTTTCAAGAAAACATTCTCCAAATTCTAAAATCTTAAATAGATGAGATACAGTTGCCCTTACTAAACTCAGAACAATGAGGTCAAACTTTCAATAGTCTTTTCTGATCCACATTTTCTTCCTAGTCATTCATTCTGTGATCCAAAGATTCACAGGTAACCAGTTCAAGGAAGGGGAAAAGGCAGACTCACCTGGAAAACCTCCAACTCTGTGTTTCACTTAGCTGGCTGAGGCCAGACACTCAGAAAGCAAAGCCCATTTGTGCTAGAAGCTAGAAGACAGGTCACAATGGAGACAATAAGTAAGGTTTGGTTGTAGCCATGTTAAATTTCCTGCCAAGAGAAGGATTTGGAGTAGGGGATTTAAAGAAAATACAGTTTTCTCCAGGTGCTGATGAGGCTCTCTAGGCAGTGATACATCCCCAAGAGTCCTAAAATGGGCAGTGTCCTGGATACCTGGGCTCAGAAGCAAAAAGGATGCCAGCTTTGTCTGAATAAAGTTGCAATCAGCAACTTACCCTGTTTGTTTGTTATTTTATATTCCCAGTCCCCCATCTGGCTCCAACTCCAGCTCTCTGGAGTCACTGAATACAATTCTAGTTTAGCTGTAAAATGGGCAACAGCTCTCTATAGTAAGAGTCAACTTTGTAGGAAAGTGGGTGCTTTCTATGATCTGCTTGAATTACTCAAGGGTTAGAACTAGGAGTAAATTAGTGCAAACCTCAAAAATAGAATGGAGAGAAAGAATGAAGGGAGAGAAAGAGAGCAGAAGGAGGGGAGGAGAGTGGAGGGGAGAGCAGGGGAGGGGAGGGGACAGGAGGGGAGGGGAGGGGAGGAGAGGGGAGGGGAGGGGAGGGGAGAAAAGAGAAGAGAAGGGAAGAGAGGAGAGGAGAGGAGAGGAGGGGAGGGGAGGGGGGAGGGGGGAGGGGAGGGGAGGGGGGGAGGGGGGAGGGGAGGGGGGAGGGGAGGGGAGGGGGGAGGGGGGGAGGGGAGGGGGGAGGGGAGGGGGGAGGGGAGGGGAGGGGAGGGGGGAGGGGAGGGGAGGGGAGGGGAGGGGGGGAGGGGGGAAGGGGAGGGGGGGGAGGGGAGGGGAGGGGAGGGGAGGGGAGGGGAGGGGAGGGGAGGGGAGGGAGGGGAGGGGAGGGGAGGAGAGGAGAGGAGAGGAGAGGAGAGGAGAGGAGAGGAGAGGAGAGGAGAGGAGAGGAGAGGAGAGGAGAGGAGAGGAGAGGAGAGGAGAGGAGAGGAGAGGAGAGGAGAGGAGAGGAGAGGAGAGGAGAGGAGAGGAGAGGAGAGGAGAGGAGAGGAGAGGAGAGGAGAGGAGAGGAGAGGAGAGGAGAGGAGAGGAGAGGAGAGGAGAGGAGAGGAGAGGAGAGGAGAGAAGAGAGGAAGAAGAGGGAGGGGAGAGAGAAGAAATTCCTCATCACTAGATGAGTATAGCTATAATGAAGCAGGTCATCATTCTATCATTCAAGAGTCTGAATTAACTGATTTATGATTATTATTTAAATACCAGGGTTCCAATTCTCTAAAATAAAGAGGAGAGGACACAGAAAGCTGCTAACATTTTAATTGCATGGACAGCAAACAGCCTCTCTCACAGTTTACTTCATAATGCCCTTGAAGAACTCCCAAAGAAAAGACATCTGCAGTGTATTTTCACATGAGAAAGTGGAATTTTGTAGAAGTTGCTTGCCTACGGTCAGAGCAGAGACTGCAACAAAATCCTTCCACTATCAAAAGGCCAGGCTTGATCCTCTACCTTGCATTACCCTATAAAAAGATGAATGGCAAAAAAAAAAAAAATAGCTTTCAAAAAATCCACAAGTGGGGCTTTTAAAAGAAATGTAGACTTTTGACCAGAGCAGGATTTCCCTCATGCATGTGTTTTGTCTTTGAAATCTAGCTTTAAATATGTGAGTGTGTTTGTATGCTGCAGGGAGGGGCATAGTAGGAGAGAAGTAAGTGGTCACTCTGTAAGCCCACAGGACACTGTGGCTTCTTCCATGGATGTGTGCCTCATTCTGTCTGTGTTGGCAGCTCTTCCACTTCTATGAAGATGGGAAAAGACTGTTGTAACTTTATTTCTCCCCCACAGCCCCACCAGCTTCCCCTCCCTTGTGCCAGAATCTTGTACCATACAGCCAAACAAATTCCCAGCTCTTGGCCCTCTGCCTACATTTTTGGGGACTCTCTCAAGCTTGACATTAAAGAATAGATGATTATGGTTAAGTGATAACTTCTATGTAATTAAACCTTTTCTAGGAAAAACAAAACCACAACAAAACCAAAACAAATTTCTGGTCTTACTGCAGACTGAAATGCGCATGGGTATGTAGAAGACTAGTGTTTACAGTTCCTTCCTGTCTCCCTTTCCTCCCCCTTCAGAAAAAGTCTCTCTCTCTCTCTCTCTCTCCCTCTCCCTTTCCCTCTTCCTCTGTCTCTCTCCCTCTCCTTCTGTCTCTCTCTCCCTCTGTCTCTCCCTCTGTCTCTATCTCTGTCTCTGTCTCTCCCTCTGCTTTTTTCTTTCTTATTTGAACCATTGTCAAGGAAATCTTTTCTCATGCCATTTACCCTCAGGCAGTTGTTTGAGGAGGTCAGTAAATTTTTAAATTTGATTGTTTACAAACTGCCATGATTTTATAAGTGGTTTTTAGCCTCCCTGTTCTGTTATTTATTTATTTATTTATTTATTTATTTATTTATTTATTTATTTATTTATTTATTTATACACTACAGATTTTATTCCCCGCTCCATCCTCCGACTGTTCCACATCCCATACCTCCTCCCACCCCATGTCTTGTTCTTTACTAAAGAATATTCATTTGCCTGTTGCTTGTGAATAGCCCCAAAACATCCACTGAGCCCTCAGTATTCACTGGTGCTTTAAGAAATCAGAGGTCAATGTGAACAGATGCGCCAAGAAGGCAGGAAGCTGTGGTCTTCACAACTAGTGTTGATAGACTCAAGAGCGGAGCTACAGCAGTCTCAAACAGGGGTACAGCAATGGGTTCAGGTGATATTTGAGTAAAGCTAAGTACTACAGGTAAGTTTAGCAAGAAGAGAAGAAAATGGAAGGGCTACAGCCATGTCTTAGTAGTTGAGAGTGCTAACTGCTCATCCAGAAGACCAGAGTTTGATTTCCTGCATCCCCTTCAGGAAGCTTACAACAACCAGTAACTCCAACTCCAGAGAAGATAATGCCTTCTTCTGGCCTTGCAGGCATCTATATGCACTTGGCAGACACATATACACATATGTTTTTTTTTTTTTAAAAAAAGGAAGTGCAGTTGGTAATGTGTGCAGATTGTCGAAACCAAGCAAACTTGGAGAAAAAGGCAGGGGTCACAGAGAAGCTTTTAGGCAAGGATTATCCCAGACTGCGCATTAGGTCATACCCTGGCACTGGCAGAGCCAGACTTCCTATGACTGGATATGTAAGAAGATGGCAGCCAGAAAACAGGCACCAGCAAGACCAGAACTCAGAATCAGACAAGGACCTGGAACAGCCAAAAGAGATGTCCATAGGCTGTTAAAATTTTTCCTCAGAGCCTTGCCTATCTCAGCTTGCAGAAAATAACATAAAAAATTCATCTATCTTTTTTTCTGGATCCAGGGGAAGGGTGAGAAAAGCCCCTGAGATCTTTTGAGGCCTAGAACAGTGCTGTAAGTAATTGTGGAAAAACCAAGCCAAGAGTGGCAAACCACATCTGCCAGGCCTCTGTGGCACCACACATGGTGTTATTATCTGTTCTCCATTTAGACTCTGATCCTTTGATCTCTGCTCACAGTGGAGGGAAGTAAAGAGCCTCTTCTGGAAAGCCACAATGGAAAGGGATGCTCCACTCACAGCCCATCCGCAACTTTTTTTTTTTTATAGAATAATGCATGTGAGTATGTAGTGTATGTGTATGGGAAGGTGAATGTGCACATATGTGTAGAGACCAGAGGTTGAGAGTCTTCCACTATTTTCCACCACCTTATCACTTGAGACAGACCTCAAACCCAGAGATCACTGGTTGGCTAAGTTGATTAGCCAGGGAGCCCTGGCAATTTTCCTGTCTCTCCCGTGACCTTGTTCACTTTTTACGTGGGTGCTGGGGAATCTAAACTCAGGTCTTCATACTTCTGCAATGAGCACATTACCAACTGAGCCATCCCAGAGCCTGATGAACTTTTCTTTAAGGAGTCTTTTGGAGACTGGGAACACAGCAAGCATGTGGCTACTGGAAATCGAGCATCCAGTGCCCACTTGGCATTACAACATTGAGTTGTCCCTTAAAATAGAGCCGAACATGATGTGTCTCCGGAAAAGTACAACTGCCTACAACTTGCTTGACTTTAACAGTGACATTTTGCTAGAGGGGTTCAATTTTAAGAAGTGACAGCTACAATTCAAAGAAGGCATTGATGGATGTCTGTGGAGAGGCTTGCCCAGCTGTAGCCCAGATGGTGAGAAAGGCTTTGTCTATAGAAAGCCATAAAGATCCAGGCAAATGGAAGACATTTGCGTTGGCATGGAGATGAATGGTTTGAGAAGACTAGCAGGGGAAAGGAGAAATGATGCTTATATTCTTCAAGCATCTGCTTATTTTATAGTCATTAGCACTGAAAATATAAAGTGAGTCATTGCCTTGTGTGTGTGTATGTGTGTGTGTGTGTATGTGTTGCATGTGTGTGTTGTGTATGTACGTGTGTGTGTGTACAAAGACTTTATATTAAGATGTTATTCTCTATCATTCTCCACATAGTTCCCTTGATACAGGGTTTCTCACTGACCTAATCATTTATGTAGCAATACCGAGCTAGCATTTCTGCTGTCTCTACCATCTACGGCACTGTGTAGCCATGTGGCCACACCTAGCTTATATATAGGGGTGCTAGGATCAGAACTCATGTCTTCATGCGTGGGCAGCAAGTGCTTATACCTACTGAGCCAAGTCACCAGCCCCCAAAATTAACCATGATTTTTTTTTCTACTGGATGGGACAGAGAGAAAGAGAGGGAAAACAACAGCAACCATCAAAACAGTTTTTCTCTGTGTTCCCTACATCCTTTATTGTAACCTGAAGATGGCATCCTTCTCATACTGATCATCAGTGTACTTGGAGATCAGCTTAGAAGTAACCACATGACTAAGTTGGCCAAGAGTGACTTCTTTTCCTCTCTTCAAGACCGAATTTCAAAGCCTGCCATGAAAGAAATATTTGTAAGTTGACTTTCCTCTCTGAAACTGTTTCATTTGATTGTACATATTTTAGCCCTCTATGATTGAATGTCCTCTATGATGGAGAATACTTTCAGGTAGGATGGGAAAGGATCAGAAAAACAAAGCCAGTGTCTCCAGACTGACACCTCTCAGAATTCCCTGGCTGTACATTCACTGCCTTAATCTCTGTCTCCACCATCAAAAAATTGCAACATCTCAGATGCAAGATGTGTCAGGGAGGACCATCTCAGATTTACTATAATGGGAAACCTGTTGCTGCTAGAAATTAAAATGCCAAGATGTTTATCTGCCAGAATATCCTTTTTCTTTTTCTTTTTTCTTTTTTTTATTAGATATTTACTTTATTTACATTTCAAATGTTGTCCCCTTTCCTGTTTTCCCCTCTAAAAGCTCCTATTACCTCCCCCTGTTCACCAACCCACTCACACCTGCATCCTGGGCCTGGCATTCCCCTACAATGGGGCATAGAACCTTCACAGGACCAAGGGCTTTTCCTCCCATCGATGACCGACTAGGCTATCCTCTGCTACATATGCAGCTGGAGCCATGAGTCACTCCATGTATACTCTCTGGCTGGTGATTTAGTCCCTGGGAACTCTGGGGGATACTGGTTAGTTCATATTGTTCCTCCTATAGGACTGCAAACCCTTTCAGCTCCTTGGGTCTTTTCTCTAGTTCCTTCATTGGGGACCCTATGCTCAGTCCAAAGGTAGGCTGCGAGGATCCACCTCTGTATTTGTCAGGCACTGGTGGAGCCTCTCAGGAGACAGCTATATCAGGCTTCTGTCAGCACTTGTTGGCGTTCACAAAAATGTCTGGGTTTGGTGACTGTATATAGGATGGATCCCCACGTGGGGCAGTCTCTGGATGATCATTCCTTCAGTCTCTGCTTCACACTTTGTCTCTGTAACTCCTTCCATGGGTATTTTGTTCTTCCTTCTAAGAAGGATCAAATACCCTTTTATTAGTGGACTGTTCCCTCAGTCTCTGTTCTATCTTCATCCCTGCACATCTTGTAGGCAAGACAAATTTTGAGTTGAAGTTTTTTGTGGGTGGATTGATGTCCTGTTTCCTCCTCTGGAAGTCCTGCCTGAGTATGGGAGGTGGACACTTTCATCTCTAGTCCCCCTCTTGTAGAATCATCCCCCATAGACTTTTCATATACTCTCCCATTCCAGGCCTCCCAGCTAATCCCAGGGGTGCTGGAAATCATCCAGTAAACTTGATGGAAATCATCTATTTCCATTCTTCCTCCCAGTTCTCTTCTCTCCCTACATCTGAACACCATCTCCATTCCCCTCCTCACCCCATCTCCTGCACAGTTTCTTCTCTCCATCAGCCTTAGATGACTATTTAGTGTTACCTTCTGAATGAAAGTCATACATCCTCCCTGTGGGAACTCGTTACCTGGTTATTTTGGGTCTGTGGGTTTGTAGTACAGCTACACTTTCTCTTTATCTCTTTGTCAGTTGAGGGATCTCTAGGTTGTTTCCAGTTTCTGGCTATTATGAATAAAACTGCTATGAACATAAGTGAATTTTTAATTCACACAATTCCCATTTGTCACATTTGGGTGTTATTTACCGTGCAAATTGAATCATTTCCAGACAGTTCTTGTCTATACCTATATCTTGAAATTCTTCCCACTAATGGTTTCAAAATTTCATGACTTTGATCCATTTTGTGTTGATTTTTATTCTACAAAGGGGCTTTTAAAAATACAATAGCTTTAGTTAAGAGAGTATCTGCACACTTTGGAGGGAGCTGTTTGCTGAGAAGAATCACCAAGTGTGAAATATGCTGTCCACTATCTATTGCTTCATAGTAAGCTAGCGTGCTTTTGCAGTCTTAAACAACAAAGCTGCACTAATCAATTCTAGAGGTCTGAAGCTGAGAGGCACTCTCTGCCCTGATGTTCTTCCTCAACAGGATAGGACATGTATTGAGGTGCTTTAACACCAACTGCAAGAATGATACCACCCTTTTTTGTATCTTCAGAGATAGGAAAGGGGACTTGTATTTCACTTTGCAGAATTAGGGAAGTCAAAGATTGAAGCCACTTGATTAATGGTTATGGCTTAGTTCAAGGAGGACTTTTATACCCAGAGTTTTGATACTTATTTAAAAATAGAGGAGAAGAAGAGATGCTTCAGAGAGGCACTTTGTGCAGTGGACTGTGGATAATAGAGAATGTTACAGCTGACCAAAGTACAGGGAACAAGTGTCTGCCTAATGTTCAGACATAAATGGGACATCGATGTTGCACCATCTTGCCCAAGACTCAGAGACCATCAAGGAATAGGGGTTGGTAAGATTGTAAGAGCCAGAGGAAGAAACGGTGTCTTCTGGACATGACAAGGACTGCATATCTCAGGAACTCACAGTGCCTGTGGCTACCTGCACATGACCCACACAAGATCAAGCTAGTCATCACGTCAGCATGAAGTATGAAGAGCCACATGAGCCCCACTCATAGCTGAGGAGCTACTGACAGTTGATGGCTGCTAGGGGAAGGAGGCTCAGTTTTCTTTAGGGGTGTGGTCCCTTGCAGGTTGACACTATATAGTGTCCCCAAAATACACCCCAAGACATTTGGGGGACAGTATCACTTTAAGTGGCAAGTAGTTAGAAGAGTAGCTTGCTCTTTGCATAGATTTAATAGGAATGTTAACATCCTCCCCGCTTGGGTGATACTAGTGCACATCCATATCTGGCCCACTATCTGCAGCTGACTTGCTAGGTCATCTTCACCAAGTGTGAGCTGAGCCTTTACTGTCTCACCTGCACATGTTGTGAAAACACTGTGTGGATATAAACTTCAAAGGCTTACACACGTAAAGTTCAGCATAGTATTAGTTAGAACATTAGACTTAGAACTTAGCATTAATCCACAGATAAATCCTCTCACCCTTCTCTGTGCTGTTTGTGAGTGCAGAATCTTGGAATGACCCTTTCTCTGCTGGTTAATAAGAGCTTAACAGGAATTCAGATTAATTTTTTAAAACTAATTTTTGAGAATATCATACATGCATTCAACATATTTGACCATATTCCCTTGCCCCTCTCCCCTCTTTCTTTTCTCGTCTCTCCTTTCCCCTCTCCAGTCTCCGCCCCCCACTTCTTCTGAATGCCTCCCATGTGTTTCGCTCAATTTCATGCCTTCTTGTTTTCATATAACCCACAGAGTCCAATGAAGGCATGCTGCACATAAAGACATGACTATGAAGCCATCCCCCGGAACTTGGTCAACTGGCCAGGACCACATCCTTAAAAAAAAACTGAGCCTCCTTCCCCTAGCAGCCATCAACCATCAGTAGCTCCTCAGCTATGAGTGGGGCTCATGTGGCTCTCCCTGCTTCATGCTGACATGATGACTAGCTCAATCTTGTGTGGGTCATGTGCAGGTAGCCACAGGCACTGTGAGTTCCCGAGATATGCAGTCCTTGTTATATCCAGAAGACACTTTCTTCCTCAATCTCTGGCTCTTATAATCCTCTCCCTTCCTTGATGGTCTCTGAGTCTTGGGTAAGATGGTGCAACAGAGGTGTCCAATTTAAGACTGAACATTTGGCAGACACTTGTTCCCTGTACTTTGGTCAGCTGTAACGTTCTCTATTATCCACAGTCCACTGCACAAAGATCTTCTCTGATGTAGGTTGAGAGGATTTCACATTTTGATGGCTTATTGTGTCAGAGACATAGGTTGTATGGAAAACCGTGTTCTGTTTTACATAGTGCTTCTTGTTTATTAGCTATTTTTGTTCTTTTAAGAGCCATGTGTATATTCCAAATAACCCATAAGTAACCCAAATTGGTACAAGTCAAGCTATGTTTTAAACTCATATAAATTGACTATTTCCAGGGAAACTATGTTAACTTTATCATTTCTACTTCTAAAGAAAGGGCTGCTCCAATTCATTTGGCTCAGTTCTGTGACATATTATATAGTGGATAATACATAAAGACTGTGCCACAGAGCAATAGGTGAGTGGGGGCAATGTTACAAACCTCTAGTTTTGAACAGTCAACTGCTTTACTGAAGTTTGAGGTCTGAGACTGCAGAGCCCCACAGGTCACACAGAACATGTAGCTTGCATACTTCTCTAAATGGTTGACTCTTGTGTCTTGTGATGATGAAGAGACATTTCTTATTTGGTAATTTAAAGTTTAGTTTTTACATGATTTTAAACTTTGCTTAAATCTATTGTTTCTGTGGATTATTTCTTTCTCTTCTCTTCATTACCATAACTCTAAGGATACTCACCCCAGGATGACACCTGGCCAAATATCACCTTTGATCTGGTAATACAGGTTCAATCTTCTTTCACCTTCTCTTTATCTTTTCTCCCCTTTGTTCCCTCACTTCCTCTTTTCCTTCCCTTCCTTCTTTTCTCTTTGCTTCCTCATTTTTTCTCTTTTTCTTCCTCCTTCCCTTCCTCTCCCTTGCCTTCCCTTTTTTTTTTTTCCCATTTCTTCTTTTCTTTTCACTGTGGATATATACTTCCTAGTGAGATTCCATTGGAGAAAAAACAAATCTTTCCTTTTCATATGAACATAAATTGCAGATAGATTTTAAAAATTGGAGGCAATTTTCACTTTCCCTTCACAAGCGGAGACCCTATCTACAGAACCTTCACATGTGGCCACAGTCTGTGAGTTTGTATATACATCAGTCCTGCTGTGTTTGGAAGATATTGTTAAGGAAGGTAAAATTTTTTAGGGTGTATTAGGTCTGTGTTTTACTGTATACTTCCTTTTTTTTTTTGTCTACAATTTATTTTATTTTATTTATCTACATTCCAGTCATAACCCCTCTTCGGCCCCTCCTCCCACAGTTCCTCATCCCATTCCTCTTCCCCCTTGCCTCCCATATGGTGCTTCCCCACACCATAATTCTCTCTTTACTAGCGCCTCAAGTCTCTCCAGGATTAAGTGCATCTTCTCCCACTGAGGCCAGACCAGGCAGATCTCTGCTACATATGTGTCAGGGGCCTTGGACCAGCCTGTGTATGCTCCTGGTTGGTGGCTCAGTCTCTGGGAGCTCTCCGGGCTCTGGGTTACTTGAGACTGCTGGTCTTCCTTTGGGTTCGCTCTCCTTTTCAGTTTCTTCAATCATTCCCATAATTCATTCATAGGGGTCTCCAACTTCAGTCCAGTGGTTGGGTGTAAGTATTTGCTTCTGTCTCAGTCAGCTGCTGATAGGGCCTTTCAGAGTAATGCCATGCCAGGCTGCTGTCTTTAAGTTCATGATAGCATAGTAGTGTCAGGCCTTTCTCCACATCCTGGACAGTATCTGCTGTCACCTGAGTTTTAGATATTAGCCATTTGATTGGTGTAAGGTGGAATCTCAGGATCATTTTGATTTGCATTCCCTGATGACGAAGGACTTCCAACATTTTTTAAGTGCTTCACAGCCAATCGAGATTCTTCTGCTGTGAATTCTGATTAGCTCTGTACCCCATTTTCAATTGGGTTATTCGGGTTTTTGGAGGTTAATTTCTTGATTTCTTTATATATTTTGGATATTAGCTCTCTGTCAGATGTAGGGTTAGTGGAGGACTTTTCCTCAATCTGTAGACTGCTGATTTGTCCTACTGACAATGTCTTTTGCCTTACAGAAGCTTTTAAGTTTGTTGAAGTCCTATTTATCAATTGTTGATCTTAGAGCCTGAGCTTTTGGTGGTTTGTTCAGGATATTTCCACCTTTGCCAATGAGTTCGAGGTTCTTTCTCACTTTCTCTTCTAGATTCAGTGTATCTAGTTTTATGCTGAGGTCCTTCATCCACTTGGACTTGAGCTCTGTGCAAGGTGATAAATATGGATGTATTTTCATTCTACATATGAACTGCCAGTTATACCACCACCATTTGTTGAAGATTTTTTTCTTTTTTCCACTGTATGTTTTTGGCTTCTTTGTCAAAGATCAAGTGTCCATAGGTGTATGGGTTTATTTCTGGGTCTTCGATTCTATTCCATTGATCAACTTGTCTGTCTCTGTACCAATACCATGTGGTTTTTGTCACTATTGCTTTGTATACAGCTTGAGGTCAGGGATGGTGATTCCCCCAGAAGTTCTTTTATTGTTGAAAACTATTTTTGTTATCCTGGGGGGTTTTGTGTTTCCATATCAAGTTGAGAACTGCTCTTTCCATGTCTGTGAAGAATTGTGTTGGAATTTTTATGGAGATTACTATGAATCTGTACATTGCTTTTGGTAAGATGTTCTTGTCATACAGATCTTTCGCTTGCTTAGTAAGAGTCACAGCAAGATATTTTATACTATTTGTGGCTATTGTGAAGAATATTGTTTCCCTGATTTCTTTATTTGCCTGTTTATCATTTATATAAAGGAAGGCTACTGAGTTAATTTTATATCTTGCCAATTTGGTGAAATTGTTTATCAGCTGTAGGAGTTCTTTGGTGGAATTTTGGTGGTTGCTTATGTATACTATCATATCATATGCCAATAGCAATACTTTGATTTCTTCCTTTTCTGATTTGCATCCCCTTGATATCCTGTTGTCTAATTCCTCTAGCTAGAACTTCGAGTACTATATTGAGTAGATAGGGAGAGAGTGGGCAACCTTGTCTTGTCCCATATTTTAGTGGGATTGCTTCTAGTTTCTCTATATTTATTTGGATATTGGCTGTTGGTTTGATATATATTGCTCTTATTATGTTTAAGATTTTGCTATGAATTCTTGGTCTCTCCTGGACTTTTAACATGAAGGGATGTTATATTTTATCAAAGGCTTTTTCAGCATCTTATAAGAGGATCATATGGTTTTTTTCCCTTGAGTTTCTTTATATAGTGTATTGCATTGATGAATTTTCTTATATAAAACCATCCCTGCATTCCTAGGATGAAGCCTACTTGATCATAGTGAATGATATTTTTTCCCCTGTGTTCTCAGATTCGGTTTGCAAGGTCTAGTAGAAATCTGCACTAAAACCATCTGGCCCTGAGCTTTTTTTTTTTTTGGAAGGTTTTTGATGACTATTTCTATTTCCTTAAGGGTTATGGGACTGTTTAGATAGGTTACCTGAGTCTTATTTCTCTTTCATTATTACATTTTAAAAATTATTTTATTCATTTACATTTCAAGTGATATCCCCCTTCCTGGTTACCTCTCCATAAACCTTCCCATGCTATCCCTCTCTCCCCCTCCCCTTTGTTCCTCTATCTATTCACCCATCCCCACCTCACCACTCTAGAATCCCTCTATGTTGGGCATCAAGCCTCCACAGAGCCAAGGGCCTCACCTCCCATTGATGTCAGATAAGGCCATCCTCTGCTACATTTGTATCTGGAGCCATGGATTCCTCTTTGGTTGGTGGTTTAGTCCCTGGGAGCTCTGGGTGGCCCAGTTAGTTGATATAGTTCTTCCTATGTGGTTGCAATCCCCTTCAGCTCCTTCAGTCCTTCCCATAGCTCTTCCATTGAGGTCCCTGGGCTCAGTCTAGTGGTTGGCTCTGAGTGTCTGCATCTGCATCTGTATGCAGGTGCTGATAGAACCTGTCAGGGAAGAGCCATACCTGGCTCCTGTCAGCAAGGGCTTCTTAGTATCACTAACAATGTGGGGGTTTGGTGTCTGCAGATAGGATGGATCCCTAGGTGGGGTGAGGTTACCTAATCTTGATTTAACTTTGGTACATGGTATATGTCTAGAAAATCAACCCTTTCATCTAGATTTTCCAGTTTTGTAGAGTATAGGCTTTTGCAGTAGGTTCTGATAATTTTTTTTTAAATTTCCCAGTAGGTTTTGTTGTTATGTCTCCCTTTTCATTTCTGGTTTTGTTAATTTGAATATTGTTTAGTTTCTTTTGTTTTCTTGGGTGTAATCACCCTCCTTGTGTTGGAGGGTGATTTCACTCCAGCATCTTCTATAAGGCTAGATTAGTATAAAGATATTGTTTAAATTTGGTTTTGTTGTGGAATATCTTGGTTTCTTCACCTATGATAATTGAGAGTTTTGCTGTGTATTGTAACCTGGACTTGGATTTGTGCTCTTTTAAGGTCTAGATGACATTTGACCAGGATCTTTTGGTTTTTAGAATATCTGTTGAGATTTCTGACATAATTCTGATCGATCTGCCTTTATATGTTACTTGGCCATTTTGCCTTAAAGCTTTTTAATATTCTTTCTTTGTTCTGTGTATGTAGTGTTTTGATTACGTGATGAGAGGATTTTCTTTTCTAATCAAATCCATTTCGTGTTCTGTAGGCTTCTTGTACATTTAATAGCCATCTCTTTCTTTAGATTACAGAAGTTTTATATGATTTTGTTGGAGAGGTTTACTGACCCTTTGAGTTGGGATTCTTCATCCTCACCTATTCATATTATTCTTAGGTTTAATCTTTTTATTGCGTCTTGAATTTCCTGGATATTTGGGGTTAGGATCTTTTTACATTTTGTGTTTTCTTTGACTGATGTGTCAATATTTTCTATGGTTTCTTCAACACCTGAGATTTTCTCTTCTATCTCTTGTATTCTGTTGGTGATACTTACATCTGTAGCTCCTGATCACTTTCATAAGTTGTTCATCTCCATGGTTGCCTCCCTTTGTGTTTTCTTTATTGTTTCTGTTTCCATTTGTAGTTCTTGGATTGTTTTGTTTAATTCCTTCACCTGCTTGATTGTATTTTCCTGTATTTCTTTAAGTGAGTTCTTTCTATCCTCCTTAAAGGCCTCTATTATCTTCATGAGATGGAATTCTAGGCTATTAACTGTTTTTTATGCGTGCTATGGTAGCCAGGGCTTGGCTGTGGTGGGAGAACTGGGTTCTCATGGTGCCAAATTGCATTAGATTCTGTTGCTTATGATCTTCCACTTGCCTCTGGCCATCTGGTTCACTCTGGTATTAACTGTCCTGGGTGTCTCTGGCTGGAACTGGCCTCCTTGGAGGTAGGTAGAGCTTTGTGGCCTGAGTAAGAGCTGGTCTCCTTGGAGGCAGGCAGTGTTGTGTCTGGTTAGTGTGGGCCTCCTGTGTCTCTGGATACTGTGGACCTTCTGTGCCCTTGGTTATTGTGGACCCCCGGGGAGGCTTGTAGGCTGTAGCATTTGGGCAGGTTTTGGTTGGTCTGCTGATCTGGCCTGGGTGAGGAAGTGGACTGGAAGGAAGGTAGAGCTCAGGGGGTGGGAGATGGGGTTACGGTCTGCATCAGCTGGCTATATGGATGTCCCAGCTGGCATGGGTATTTGGGCAAAATTCTCATCTGTGTCCTTGGTCACTGCTTACTGTATACTTTCAACTGCCTTGTTCTCTTTACTTTTAATTTCAATACCTAAAGGGTTTTATTAACTTTTTAAAATTTCATAAATGAGTAGTACTGTATTTATATAATTTCCACTCAATTCTCTTTCCATTCTGTTCCCTTGCCCCCCCAACACCCTCTAAAATCATGACATCTTCTTTATCATTACTATATATAATATAATATAATATAATAATATAATATAGTAATGATAAGTAAAGTCCATTAATGTTGCTTATATGTATATGTGTTTAGGTAGGACTGGTTGGAATTAAAGAATCTATCAGGGGCTTGTATATAGATAAGACTTTTTTTCTCTTTGAGCTGCCATTAATTGCATGTAGCTCTTTATTTAGGGATGGGTCCTTGAGACACTACCTCACCTCTGAGATAAATTGTCATTAATTTATGATGTAAATGTATTAATTGACAACTCATTGTCAATTGTTCTCAAAACCTACAATTACCAGTTGTAGATTCTTGTAATGGCCTCTCTTCACTATGCAAAGAAGCTCCTTTGACAGGGGGAGAGAAGCACACTTTTCTGTAGAAGTAAGGAGGAATTTTTAGAATGCAGTTAGAAACTAACCTATACTGGCTTGGGAAGTAGCAATAGTAGTTTCTCTTCTCCCATCAGTTGCCCAACACCCATCGGCAATTGGGTGGATTTACTGTATCATTCATGACTTCTCTTTTATTGACTGGACCTTCCATCCAATTAAATGGCTGTTGGCTACTCCCAAGATATAAGTGAACCCTTTTGAGGATAACTTACTGTGCTGGTCAGTGTTGTGGTTTGTAGGCTTTTCAGCTGGCTAGGGTAGTGATTACAATTTTCATTACTCCTACAGATACTATAAAAGCTCGTCCTTGGAGAAGAGGCTTTTTGTCCATTACAATTCAGTTTCTCTAACTCCTGAATCTCAAGTAATTGTTGTCTTCAGCAATAGGGTCTTACTTTCAAATTCCGAGAGGAAAACAAGGACAACAGGAATATACTATACTATTTTGGGAGTCTTCTGAACTTCCCTAATCAACAACTCCAAGAAGGGTTTTCTATGCCCAGCACTGAAGGCTTTGCTAGATAGTCTAAAGCTTTTGAAGTTAACATTATTAGTGGTATAACTTCATTTAAAATACATGTAACTTAAGTCAATATAAAATTATGTTTCCATATAGCTTGTGTCAAACACCCTTGGTGTTATTTATCCTTCTTTCTTCCTCTGGATCATTTGTGGGGCTGTAAAAAGCAGCTGTTTTGGTTGAATGAGGCTTGCTCCAGAGTCCTGGTAGAAAACTCTACAAGGGACGGAACAGCGAGCCATGTTCCCAGAGACAGGTGCCTGACACCACAGAGCCCCCAACTCCATAATTCTGTAACTATCAGTCACGCCCACAGCCCTACAATCATTCTTCCCTTCTGGCAGTTAAAGTCTTGCAATTCTGTTTGTATGGTCAAGTTTCCACCTTGAAATTCCTGGCTATGGGCATTTGGCTCCACATATTGTATTTCTTTTTGCTATGAGATGTTTCTTTTCTTTAACAGTCTGTAGGGTGTCTGGGCTTTTTAGGAAGGTGATCTTTCAGACCAATTGAGTCATGTTCTGGCTTGGTCTAAAACCCTTCACTATCCAGGCTATCTACACAGTATATTCAGCCAATCTATAGCTCTGTTATGCCTCCCTCACTTCTGTTCAATAAAATCCAGTTTGGTCCTTGATTACTCCCTTGTTTTCCAATTTTTCTTCATCTGAGTCTCAATTATGCCACATTTTCACAAAGTGAGAGGACAAATTGTAAAGGAATTTTAATCCAGCAACATGGCTGCTGTGGCAAGGGATCACATCCAAAAAACTTCTAGGTATGATAAGGCTAGATGACACACCTTTAATTCTCATAGCTGGAATACAGACATGCTGTTAGTATACACCTTTAATCGGAAACAATGAAGGTAAAGTTAGTTTGTACAAGGAAGCAGCCATTTTTAATGTGACATCTAATTGAGGGACTGGCAAAGTGGTGAATCAGAGAAATATAAATGAATGAGTCAGAGATAGAATATGCCCAACTCTCAGAACAGACAGGAAAGAGGTAACTTAAGAGCAGTCAGGAGTGGAGGGAAGTTCAGTGAGTGCAGTTCAGCTGAGTTCAGTTCAGTGCAGTGCAGTTCTGTGCACTTCAGTTAAATGCAGTTAAGTTTTGCTACTTTTGTGTACTTGTAGCCGTTCTGTTCAGCTCATGCAGTCAGTGCAGTTCATTTTGTGAAATTCAGAGGCAGTTCTTCTAAGCAAAGCAATTCAGTGAGAAGCTGAGGGAAGCCAGTTTGAATCTGTCAGCTTGGATTGGAATTTTGAGTCAGAACAGCTGAGTTGAACCAACCAGCCAGAATTCAGAAAGAACTAGAAAGGGTGAGCTTTTTCAGCAGTAAGTCTCTGAGATGACTGGAAGAAAAGGAAGAAGTGGAGATACAGCCAGCTGACATGTGGTGAACAAATTCCATCTAGTGAATAAAAGTTTCTGTTACAACATATAATACATATATGATGACTTTATTTCAATTCCAGTACTTCTGTAATTCTAGGTATGAGGGTCATATTTACATATATGAATATATACACATACTACCAGTTGAAGGAATCCATGGTAAACTTCATTTATTCTCTTAACTAGATTTTTATTTCCTCTTTATTTTAAATTCTAAATGTATTTATTATTATTAATTATCATAATTATCATTATCTGCTTGAATATATGTGTGTGAGTGTGTGTGTGTGTTATGCATGGGTGAATGCAGGTATTTGCAGAGTCCAGAAGTAGACAATGGATCCTCTGAAGCTAGAGTTACAGGCAGTCATGAGTTGCCTATGTGGGTGCTGAGAACTGAACTCAGGTACTCTGCAAGAGTAGTGCTCACTTCTTAACCACTGAGCTATCTCTTGACCACATAAATATTTATAGACCGAAAGTTCATGTCTTCTTGGCCTTTACACATTTTGAGATTTGTATAACACAGTTTTCTTTAGGAGATTATTTAGGAGAACTATTTTTATTCTGGGCTTAGTCTGTTAGAAATCCTAAGAGATGGAGTTAGAGAGATGGTTCCATGGCTTAAAGCACTAGCTTCTCCTGCAGAAGAACCACAGTTCTCAGCACCCTTGTCAGGCTGCTCACAACTGTCTGTAACTCCAGCTTCAGAGGATCCAACAGTCTCTTCTGTGTTTTACAGACACCTACATATAGGTGGCATCACACATACAAACACATAAATAAAAATCATAATATGCCTCTATAATAATATTAAGGCAGGATTTAACTGTGTTTTTGAGTGGTGTGTATTTCAAGGTGCTTGCCATCCTATCAAATAGTGTTAGGGTACCTTGTGTGAAGGTATATCTTCATATATTCAATTGTTAATTCTCTACAGCAGAGAGCTAAATGTTGGCAGGGTCTTGGTATTGTTATTTATCATATCTTTAAAATATTTGTTCTTCCTCACCTGCCTAAGCCAATCTAGGATTGTATCTGATTGGCTGTAATAGAGATCTGATGGTCAGGAAGTAGAAGGCAGAACTTCCGAACAGAGAGAGGGAGACTGGGCAAAGGGCAGAAGTGGGAGATTCAGCAAGCTGACATGAAGGTGAACAAATGGACCGGAGCAGAGGAGACAGGCATTTTTTAGAGTTAAGTAGATTCCTCCCATGTGTGAAAGCTATCTTCAGAGCTGTGTATGATCTTAAGATTGCTGTTTTTGCATTATGCAAATTTATATGCATGAAATTTCCATTTTTATTTGCTCAAAAATATACTTTGCTCAAAAAGATATTTTCTGGAAATTACTCCACTCAGTTCCATTTGTTACTTTATAGAAGTTATGGTATATGAACTTTCCCTGGGAGACATGAACAAATATTTTTTCACCCCAGGCAGAGTATGTTGAAAGACCAAAGTATCAAATCCACTGAAGTCTAACTTAGTGAATTGATGAGTTTGATAAAGGCTGCTTATAGGATTGTGGGTAAGGATTATTTACGGAAGGACGAGCAACTATGAGCAGTCATAACACTGAAGAAAATGTGGCTTTCCTGCACAGTTCTCTCAATAAGGCCAGGTTTTCATTTATTGTTCTCTAGTCCTAGATATTCATGAGGCCCTCAGCTAACAAAGTCCAGTGTTCCTTATAACTCAGATTAGCCAGGCAGTCAGACACTCTCTTTCCTCATGTTGACACATTATGTAGCCCTTGTCTCTGGAATTTTCCATCTATCTTCATGCTTTTGATCTTCAATGTTCTCTAAGAGCCTCTTTAATTTCCTGTTTAAAGTCTAT
Source organism: Mus caroli (assembly GCF_978045245.1). Lineage (NCBI taxonomy): Eukaryota > Metazoa > Chordata > Mammalia > Rodentia > Muridae > Mus > Mus caroli. The sequence continues at coordinate 48,996,980 of NW_028227275.1, forward strand.
CCCAATTCAAATACTGCAAAAGCAAATAATCTCTGATTACCATGGTTTCCTGTACCAGGCCATCTGCATGCTGTGTCATGGACTTCCCACTTCTTCAAATTAAAGATAGAACCCAGATGTCCCTCAACAGAGGAATGGATACAGAAAATGTGGTACATTTACACAATGGAGTACTACTCAGCTATTAAAAAGAATGAATTTATGAAATTCCTAGGCAAATGGATGGACCTGTAGGGTATCATCCTGAGTGAGGTAGCCCAATCACAAAAGAACTCACATGATATGTACTCACTGATAAGTGGATATTAGCCCAGAAACTTAGAATACCCAAGTTACAAGTTGCAAAACACATGAAACTCAAGAAGAACGAAGACCAAAGTGTGGCCACTTTGCCCCTTCTTAGAACTGGGAACAAAACACCCATGGAAGGAGTTACAGAGACAAAGTTTGGAGCTGAGACAAAAGGATGGACCATATAGAGACTGCTGTACCTGGGGATCCATCCCATAATCAGCCTCCAAACACAGACACCATTGCATATGCCAGCAAGATTTTGCTGAAAGGACCCTGATTTAGCTGTCTCTTTTGAGGCTATGCCAGTGCCTGGCAAACACAGAAGTGGATGCTCACAACCAGCTATGCAACACAGGGCCTCGAATGGAGGAGCTAGAGAAAGTACCCAAGGAGCTAAAGGGGTCTGCAACCCTATAGGTGGAACAACAATATGAACTAACCAGTACCCCCAGAGCTCGTGTCTCTAGCTGCAAATGTAGCAGAAGATGGCCTAGTCAGCCATCATTGGGAAGAGAGGCCCCTTGGTCTTGCAAACTTTATATGCCTCAGTACAGGGGAACACCAGGGCCAAGAAGTGGGAGTGGGTGGATAGGGGAGTGCCGGGGGGCGGTATGGGGGACTTTTGGGATAGCATTTGAAATGTAAATGAATACCTAATAAAAATATTTATAAAAGATTGAACTTGAAGGGTATCTTCAATTATTTCTATCTCAAGAGGGTATATTTATCACTGATCAAAACTGTATTCCTTTTCTCTTATATCTCCCAAGAACTCATGAAGCCAACATCCTGATAGCATCTCTCTTTCTTCTGTCAATTCAGAGGCTACTGTGGATGATAGCATCTGCATGTCTTTTTCTCATTGTAATTTTTCCTGTAAACAGGCAAGTTCTTTGTGAGGACACACATGGTTCAGCCTTAGTTGTAAATATTTCCAAGAGCAAGGAAATATAATTGATGCCACAGTCAACTTACAATCTCAACCTACACATGCCACTTTCAGTCATTTGAGAGGCATCCAAATATTCACCCCTTATCCTCAGACCGTGGATCTCATTCATCAAGAAGTCTTGCCACTTCATACCACATATAGAAAGATAGATACTCAGGAATTTCCTCCAGTGGATAGTCCACTTTCAAATAAATTGATCTTAATTATGTGTCTTCGCATTCATAGCATTGATAGTGTAACTACCACTGCAGTAAGGCTGCATGCCATTCTATGACACATGGGGAAGGGTTTTCCTCCTGATCTGTTGTGACCCATGTTTGAGCATCAAGGATTATATGAACATTTTCTGGGTTACATGAACAAATATCCACTCACCCAGTGTGTAGCAGTTTCACAAGAGCTTGAAACATTGCATTCTACAGGAAAGTTCATTTACTACAGTAAGGAAACACATTCAAAATAGCTTTTGAAAGTCCCTGAAACCAATCCTAGTGAACTAGATTCACTAGGCCTGCCATTACCAAGAGTGTATGAGCATCTTTAGATGGCTAAAAGTCACTCTCAGAAAGCCCAGTCTTCTGGAAGAAACTGAGATCAGCTGAGATTCCTGAAAGTCCCAGACTAAGGCACCTGGAAAGGACACTTTTCAACCTGGTGAGCGACCTGCAGACTGCACAGTATACTCCAGGTTCTTAGATTTTGTGAATTGTAACCCACACTGGGGTGGGTGTTGGTGATACAACTCTCCTTGAGTCATTTCTGTTTCTGTAACTAACTCTTCACCCACATTCCTGTAAGTGACCCCAGTAAAATTCATTGGTTCATCGAGCTGGACTTTGGTATGCATACTTTGTTCTGTCATTAATTTATTATAAATGTGTAGACATTTGTTCAGGTCTTCCTAGTAATGGTTTCATGCAATGTCATTCCAGATAGGACAGCAATGACAGAAACAAAGACATGATCCCATCTATATGTAGTGTAGTATCATTAAAATCATTTTGTTCATTCAGGCTATTTATGTATAGTTCTGAAAATAATTTTCCAAAACACAAGTTATAGAACAAACACACTATTACATATTTTTTCTTTAACAGATAATTTGGGTAAAAGTTTAGAATGACATTTTCTTCCACATTCATGTCTTCATCAATCGGAACTTGCCTAAGCACCTTGTCATAGTTAGAGTTTCTGATGTGATAAAACACCATCACCAAAAGTATCTTGGAGAGGAGAGTGTTTATTCAACTTACATCTTGTAGTCAGGCATGAAGGGAAGTTGTAGCTGGCCTTTGCTACTTTGTGGGTTCTTCTTTTTCTTAACCTTTATCCTCCCGGTTTTACCCCTAACACTAGAAGGGAGAGAAAAAAGGATAGAGGAGGGAAATCCCTGAATCTAATTTTTTTCCCAACTGTTCTTCCCAGTTTCCAGCCCAGTCCCTTTAAATGTATCTCCCGGCCAAAAAAAAAATCTGTTTCTCCCAATCCCAAAGTCTGCTTAAATAGCCCCTTCTCCCAGTTTTCCCAACACTATCAACTCCTCACTATAACAACTGTTCTATTCTATCTGTTCAGCTCAGCTTTTCCTAGCTCAAATGTCTCCAAACTATATTTTTTGCACCAACTGCCTTCTCTGACTCTGCTAGCCCTACCCCATGGCCCTGCCAGTCTCATCTGACTTTTATTATATCCTATTCTGTTTCCAGAAATCCAAGAGGTAACCAACATTGATGGTCATAGAGCCAAGCAGTTCTAACTTCTAAGAATTCTTAAAGGGCCAGTTGACTATAACTGGGGATCCTTTGAAGGGTCCAGTCAACAAAATAAATCACACTGCAGGAAGTCAGGAAAAGAACTCAAGGTAGGAACATGGAACAGGAACTGAAACAGAGGCCATGGCAGAGACTCTGTTTACTGTCTTGTTTCCCACAACTCAGTCTACATTTTTTGTAGCATTCAGGGCCACAAGCCTAGAGTTTGCAAAGCTCAAAGTCAGTTGAGTCCTCTCACATCAAGAATTAATTAAGAAAATGTCCTACAACTTTCTTAAAGGCTATCTGATAGACCCATTTTCTCAAATCCAGTTCTTTTCTCTTGATCACTCTAGCTTATGTCAAGATGATTTTTAAAAAAATCAAGCAGGACAGATCTCAAGAGTCTGGTCTCAGACCATTAACATCGTCATTATACTGCCTGAGATATGGTGACTGAGGAGCAGCACTGGCCTTGTGTTTGGTACTATTTTCTTTGCCTTAAGTATTTGAAGTTATGAAAAGAAAGAATAAGGGTTGAGAACTTAAGAACAAAAGATTGCTACTCCAAAGAAATTAGAAACTGCTCTGTGGTGCCACATTGGTATAGGAGAGGAACCAATTTCAAGACTAAAAGAAGACAGGACACAGGATTCACATACCATAAGCCAGCCCTGGAATTTGATGGAGTAGCCTGCTTGCAACTCCACCACAGCATCAGAGTGTTTGAATCATATTAAATGCCCTGCAGAATACAGAAACTTCCAATCAACAGACCTTTAACTAACAGTGGCACCAAGAAAAGCACTTATTTTTACATCTCTGAAGAGCATCTTTGATTTCCTTGTTCCTGAGACTATAAATCAGAGGATTCAACATGGGAATCACCACTGTATAGAACACTGAAGCCATCTTGTCATAACCCTGGGAACTGTTGGAGCTGGGGCGCATATAGACAAAGAGTCCTGATCCATAAAAGAGGGTGACTGCTGTCAGGTGAGAGGCACAGGTATTGAATGCCTTGGACCTACCTTCTACTGAGCTGATATTCAGGATTGTGCCAATGATATAACCATAGGATATCAGGATAACAATGACAGATGCCACCCCAAAAATCACTGCTATTACAAATTTCAAGACTTGCAGGGGAAAGGTTTCAGAGCAGGAAAGGACTAATAGCTGAGGCAGGTCACAAAAGAAATGGTTTATAATATTTGGCCCACAGAAATGGAGCTGAAGTATAGCACACAGTTGAATCAATGAACCCAAGAGACCAGTACTATAGGCTCCAACAACCATGTGCACACAGAGCGATGGGGACATGATGGCTGTGTAGAGAAGAGGATTACAAATGGCAGCATACCGGTCATAAGCCATGGCTGCCAGAAGGCAGCATTCGGACAGACCCAGGCTTGAGAAGATGAAGTACTGCATGGTGCACCCAACAAAGGAGATAGATTTAGACTTCTGGAAGAATCCCGAGAGCATTTTAGGGGTTGTAGATGAAATGTAACAGAAATCTAAAAATGACAAATTGCTGAGGAAGAAGTACATAGGCGTGTGTAGGAAAGGGTCAATCCTAATCAAGATGATGAGGCCCAAGTTCCACACCACTGTGGAAAGATAACTTCCCAGGAAGACAACAAAGAGAACCAGCTTGAGCTTTGGAAAATCTGAGAATCCCACAAGGATGAACTTGGTGATGACTGTGCTATTCCTGCCTCCTGGCATCGTCTCGGAGCACTTTGAACCTGCAGATAGATGCTCAGATTAAAAATGACTATGTTAACATTATGGACCTTCCTTGTTTTGCCTACAGTACAGGATGAAAAGTTATCCACAATCAAGCTAACTTTAACAAAATCAAGATATAAATATTATTCTGAATATTTCTAGAAAATCCTCTTCCTACCACTTCACAGTTTGAGTTACAGTCCTGCAGTTCTTCCCACACATACAAACAGATGTTGCCAAATTCTTGTCTAAATGTTGATACTGATTTGCACTGGTATAAATATTTCATGACAGTGTTTCATGTTATTTTATCATCACTATTGCATATGCTTATTTAAAGTCAACCTTTGACAATCTTATAGGTTAAATTTATTTTATTGTTTTAAATTTGTATCTATTGATTGCCATCCGTTCCCAACTAAGTTTGTATATGAGACTTTCCATCAAATAAATAGTCTTAATTCACTCTTCCCTAAACTTGGCAATTATTTTCCAAGTTTATTATTCATTGTCAATATTAAGTGTGATCACAGTTTTAATATACCCATCATTTTATTTCTATCAGTTCAACTCTACTTGATAATGATGGTCCTACCTTTGTGCTACACTGAAAAAAATTATTTACACAATTCAATAAGACTCTTCTCTACATTTCACTTAGTTTGAAATTTTTATATTTGCATTAATTTTTGGAAAAAATTTAGCACATTATAACACTATAAATCTGATGTTATTTGGGATTTTTAATTGATTGACACTCATCTACTACAATAAATTAAATTATTTGCCAAGCAATTAAAATGACCTTTATAATAAGATCAATTACAAAATCCCCATTTTACTCAATTTTTAATCTTAGTTCATGTGCCATCTGTTCAGTCCTAGGACATTTTATAACTATTTATGATAATATTTTATAGGTAAGCCATAGAGCATTGTAATGACTGGCAAATATCCCTTCATTTTTCAGAGATTACTTTGATGGTTCCCATGTCCATGTCTTCAGAAGATGTGTATAATGAGTGCATCAAAGGAAATAAAATTAGTATTCACCCTGCATTTCATTTTTCATTAGTCTAGGAGAAATGACACATAAAAATTCTTTTATCTAAGTTGATAACTAACGGCACAAAAGAAGTAACACTAACCCTTATTAAATATTCATTACTGCTATACTTGATGAGAAGACCTGAGTTTAGTGACACCTGCTCTGGGTTCCAAGGTCTGTCTCTGCATCACTTTGATACCTCTGGGGCTTTGGTTTCTCCATTTTCAAAATGAAATCACTCCAGCTGTTCTCTATACATCAAAGGGATGTTTCAAGTATGAAAACAATAATTGTGGTGGGAAATTATACAGAAGGAGCTGTGGTCTGGTTCTCTAGAGCAATAGTAATGCGATTTTGGCAACCAAAGAAGAGGAATAATTAGCAACCTGCAAAAAGGAAATTATACTCATCCATGCCATTCATCTGTGTACATAATAAGGACACACCAAAGTCTAAGCTATATTCCTGCTGTAAAATTGACTTATGGGATGCCTATGTTTAAAACATCTTCAGTAAAAACAGAAATGGTTCAAGAGAATTATTAAAGAATTTTTCTTCAAGAAATTAGGTAAGTGACTTATTGGAAATATTAATTACTTTGGAATTTCTGTGGTATGTTTTCCCAACTCTATTCTCAGGACATTTAAGTCCTGGAAACCCTGAAAATTGAATATTATTTTTAAATTACTAAGAAATGCATTCAGTGAAGATTTTTCTATCTTCCATATGTTTAAGTGAATAGAATTTTTAAATGAACACATAAACACAATTTTAATCTCTCAAATGAACGTTATATCTCTTCTAGTTCACTGATGAGGAAAAGAAAATGAAATAAAAATATTTAGATGGCAACGCTGCTGGTAATACTGCTTTAGTAATAAGCAAGACTCCTTAATTAGAAAAAAAACCCAATAATTCATGCAGTACTTTTACTTGATTTCCTGTTGTCCCTTCATGATGAAATCTACATTCTGGAATGCCACAATAAATGTATTTCCTTCACTCTACTGCAGGTCAATGGGATGGATCAAATGGCCCAGTTGCAAGATAGCAATTTAATCATATGCAGTGTAAAAGGAATGACATCAGGAAATATAAACAGAGCACACTGAGGTCAGATATAGGGAACTGGAGATGGCTCAGCAGCTAGGAAGGCTTGATGCTCTTCTGGAGGATCCAACTTTGGTTCCTAACCCACATCAGGTAGCTCCCAACGGCCAGTAATTCCAGCTCCAGGAGATAGGACATCCTCTTCTGTCCTCTGTGCATACCTGCATGGACATGCACATAAACTCACAGACACACACATAAAAAATAACGATATAAAATTTTCTTTTAAAATGATCTTTTCTTTTTAAAATGATCTTAAATGATTTAACATTCTAAGTTTTCTTTTACTGTCGAAATTCATTGCAGACAAGATGTTTTCAGAGTCAATAAAATAAAATATTATGTACAGTAATTTTTAGTAGTTTGAAAACTGGTATACAGCCAGTAACTTAATAGATAAATATCATTCATATATTTCTGAAGATGTAATAAGCAACAGTAATAAATTATTCATAGGATTACAGCCCAAGGGATCAGTCCAAGGGACTAAGGGACCTCGTAGTGAAGGGACAAAGAGCCAGTCCCTTATTGTTTTTGTTTGCAATCTTTCTCTCTTAATATAATAAAATTTCATAATCTTCTGAATAAAATTTTGTATCTTATGAATTAGTTTATTTTGTTTCTTTACTATTAAAACCCAAATTAAATTTTTTAAATTTTATTTTATTAGATATTTTCTTTATTTACATTTCAAATGCCATCCCAAAAGTTCCCTATACCCTCCCCCGGCCTTGCTACCCTACCCACCCACTCCCACTTCTTGGCCCTGGCGTTCCCCTGTAAATCTTGATGTGGGTATCACAAAAAATGTTTTCCTGTTGTGCATATAATATAATGTTCATTGAAATCTAACATCTGCAAAGCACCTAATCAGACTACCATTTAGTAAACAGCAGAGGAAGATTAAATAAGCTCTTCAAATGGTTCCAGGAACAATCCATTATTACTTTTTAATATGTTTTGAGGAAGGAAGGTGAAGGAAATAGATAATTTAATATGAAAAAGGACAGGCCCAATGTATGAACTAAAACTTATTATTTTTTTTTTTTTTTTACTTTGGAAGTCTTTTTTTTTTTTTTTTTTTTTACTATGAATTTAGAGTTCTTTCTAAATTCATTGCACATGGGTCATTTTCTAATGCACTGAAAATCTCACAACTTGTACTTAAATTTTATGAGCTCTTTTATTAGACATTAGGTTATTGGTGTAATTTCAGGTAAGAAAATTAAAAAAAAAAAGACATTTCAAGCATGGTGGTGGTACACACCTTTAATTCCAGCACTTTGGGGGCAGAGGCAGGTGAGTCATCTCAAGGCCACCCTGGTCTTCAGAGTGAGTTACAGGACAACCAGTACAATACAGAGAAACTCTGTCTTGAAAAACAAAACCAAAAAAATAAAATCCCATCAACTAATATAACAAATATTATATCTGTTCTATACTGCTATGTTTAAACAATGACTCAAATATATTTGCTTAAAATACCAATGAGAGATTGGTGAGCTGGCTCAGGCAATAAAAGAACCTGCTGCCAAGCCTCAGGACCTGAATTTGATCCCCAGAACCCATATTGTGGGAAGAGAGAACTGATTCCTGAAATTTGTCCTCTTAACTTCACACATGCCCTGCGGCACATTTCATGCATTATGTATGCACACACAATAAATAAGTGAGTTTTCGCTTCTCACGGGCCTCCTGGATGGCTGGATCGCTCACAAGCTGGCTGCATTCACATCTTTTCATGGCCATAGTCTACTGAGATGACTATATAGTCTGTCAGATGAAACTGGGTGCACTTGACAGAATATCACTCACATGTTTTGGAACTCACACTGCTCTGACTGGGATAGCTAAGATTTCCCTCCACATAGCCTTTCTGTCTAGATTCTTCTAGGCATAAGCTAAGACTCCAAAAAGCAAGACTCAATATCATTTGCTCATGAAACTATTGACTTTGCAATACTTTCTGATTGGCAAAATTGATTCGAATGAGTGATGAAAGAATCAGCAAGGAAGGGGAATCCTTCAAAGACATGCCAGGGAATGTGATTCCCTGATGTCCACTAATGCATTTCTGTAGCACATGCAGGTATAGCCTCAACTAAGTGAGTGCTGAGCCAACTTGAGACACTCAAAAAAAAAAAATCAACATGGACAGTCCCCAAAGAATGATAGCCAAAGTTATCCTGTGGCCTTCACAGCCAGGTACATCTGCATACACATGTAGACACACACACACACACACACACACACACACACACACACACACACACACAGAGTTTTAAAATACTTAATGTGAAACTGTTTAGCAAAACACTCAAGAAAAATAGTCTATTTGGGAAGAAAGAAATCAGGTAAATTATAAATGTGGTACCTAATTTGGACCGATTTTAATTGCCAGATCATTCCAGGTTTTTAATTTAGGATTTATAATGCATTTTGAAGAGTCATGATAAATGTTATAATGCATTTATTTGTGCACATGCACGTCTATGCCATTGTGCAATGCTGAGCTATGATAATGTTTTATAATGGTTGTGAGCACTATAGTGTATTTACACAGACTCCAATGGCATGGATGATTACTCTATTCTCTGTGGGGCCATGTGACTAAAACAACACAAGATTAAGTCAAGTCCTAAAGAAGACAATGCAATGTTGGTAAATTCAAGATGTATGAAGCTGCTACCTGGGTGGCACATACTGTTCATTGTAAACTGCTCTACATAAGAAGAGTAAATGCTAAAACAAAAAGACCCAGCATAGCACATAGCACACAGCACAGCACAATACATAAACCAGCAGTATAGCTATTCATTATTATGTAGCTGATACTCCACATCAACATCGACTACATTGCTGGGCCAGTAGGATGTTTACTACAGCATCACCACAGACATGGGTAATATAATATGTCTAATTACAACGTTCCAATGACTCATGGCCTTCAGCCATAGGAATCTTAAATTTCATTATAATATTCCTTCAGTTAGTTGTTTGCTGGCCATACTTTTATGTGATGGTTAATTTTATGTTCCTCTAAATGTATGTATGTGTTCCATTTAAAGTATGTCTGTTTCTTGATTTTTTTTTTCTTTTTACAATTTATATACGAAAGGTTTCTCAGTTCAACATTTTGCCTTAAAGTGGAGATAAATGTCATCAAAGTGCAATCCCTCTCATCAATTCTTCTTCCCATTTTAGAGTTAGAAATTGGGGATGATGGAGAGGATTGCCTGGAACAAAGGAGAACAAGCATCCGGCATCAGTGGCTGCCCACAAGTGTTAGGTTTTCTAAGAATGATAATCACTTACAGAGTAGTGGTCAGAAACCAATTAAGGCTTAAAGGGAGATCTACACCCGACAAGAATAAAAGATACCAGACTCTGAAGATGTAAGAACTAAGAGAATGCAGGAGACTAGGAGAGGAGGAGAGAACAGGATCTCACTGTGTAGCTCTGGTTGGCTTTGAACTCACAGAGATCTCCCTTCCTCAGATTCCACCAAGCTTGATATGGAATACATCTTAAGTCACCTGTTTCTTCTCACAGCTGGCACACTCTGGGCTCTATGATGTTGGAAGCATACAGAACTGTAGTCCTGGTGGTGAACAATAAGGAATGATCTTATATAGGAAAAAATAACATAGGTAACTAAAATGTCAAACTTTCTCTTATTTTTTCAGTACTTGCACATGCTAGGCAAATGCTTAACAGTGAAAATCATGTCTAGAATTTTTGTTTTTACTTTTTATATTCACAGAGGATCTCACTAACTTGACCAGACTGGCCTTCAACTTGAGAGCCTCCTTTTTCAGCTTCCTGAGTATCTGAGGTTCTAGGTTTATGTCAGTAGGATTAAATCAAAACCCTTTTTTGAGGTAGAATTTATCTTTTACTCATTTAGCAAGCCACTATCTATTGGGTCCTTATTTTGTGATGGGTGTAATGCCCAAAAATTTGCATATAAGATCTGAGCTGATTTTACACAGTTCTATGAACACCATTTACTGTAAGTTGTAGATGAGGAAGCTGAGACATTGGGTATCTAAGTTATTACATATATTCTCATAGCTGTTAAACAACAGTGGTTAGATCCAAAAAACTCCAATATTCTTTCTGTTAACAGTAGACTTAGCAAATAAAAATTCCAAAATGGTACACTGATTGCATTAAATTAATTAATTTTTAATCAGTGACGCTCTTAATTAACACAGCTTTTTAAAATAATACTGAACAGAGGGGAGAGGGTGATATTAAAAGACATAAAAGACATTATACCAATATGTGCAAAATAATTCCAAAATAATTCTAAATTCCACGTTTACTTAACTAACTACACATTTTGCGTCTCTAGTGAAGGGATAGATCATTCCCAGTAGAAAACATACAATCTCTGAGCATATCTCAGTTGGGGGAGCAGGGGGGCAGTTTAGAAATAAGTAGCTACTGGCAGGCATAGAGTTTATGAAAAATTGATGATCCTAAAACCGGGTTAAGTCATGAGCACTAATATCACCGGGCTGCCCAGGCTGACCTGTGCAGTCCTTACTCCTGTTGACTACAGGGCTCACTCAGATGTTTCTGAGGAAGGTGAGCTGTTAGTGGCTACTTGCTCTACAGTGTGGAAAACATCACAGCATGCACGTCTCACCTCCTGATCTGGACGCTGCTCTAGATCCTGTGGAAGGTTACACCTTCTTCCCTTCTCTGAAGGGGCATTCCTACAGGAGGCTGTCTACTCCAAATTCTGCTCTGTCCAGCATGTTTCTGGCCATCCATCCGTGATAAGAGAATTGCTTCCATTTGAGGTTCACTTAAATACCTCCTTAGACCCAGTGTGTAAAAACTATCACTAATTAACAGTCTAGGTAATTGTTCTCCAGTGTAATGGTAATGGAGAAAGTGAGTTTTCCCCTAGTAATTTTACTTCTACATGTGGATTCTTAATTCAGAAAAATGTTTTTTGAACAAGAGGTCACTAGAATAAAGATGTACCTCATAGATCTTCTCCAAACTCTTATAGAGTGACTTTGACCTTTCCTAATGCCTATGTGATGATGCGCTATGTTTATTTCATTCAGAATGTTATTAGGCTTACTTAAATCATTCACATGTATCATTATAAATATTAGTGTCCATGACTTAAAATGTTCTACTCTCAATTCACTTCAGTTAGATTTTTTTTTTCTACTGGACTAAACTAATCCTGGACTGAATGTGCAAATATTTCAACAAACAAATAATTGAGCCATTATTCCAAATCTAAGTCTCTACACTTTTATTTCTGCTCAACTTTAAAGTTTCAAAATACTAAGAAGTTTTTATTTTATTACTTTAATTCTTTCATTCGCTTTAAGCATGATTCTTCACTGTTTAACAGGTCAGACAATTACTTATCTATTTTTCTTGACTTGCCAGTTTTTGTTTTTGTTTTTGATAACTGCATGAGCAAGAAAATATACTTATACTTGTTTATATTTTTTATTAGATATTTTCTTTATTTAAATTTCAAATGCTATTCCCAAAGCCCTCTATACCCTCCTCCCGCCCTGCTCCCCAAGCCACCCACTCCTGCTTCCTGGCCCTGGCATTCCCCTGTACTGGGATATATGATCTACACAAAACCAAGGGTCTCTCCTCCCATTGATGGCCGACTAGGCCATCTTCTGCTACATATGCAACTAGAGACACAGCTCTCGGAGGGGGGGGGGGGGTACTGGTTAGTTCATATCGTTGTTACTCCTTTAGGGTTGCAGACCCCTGTAGCTCCTTGGATACTTTCTCTAGCTCCTTCATTAGGGGTCCTGTATTCCATTCAATAGATGACTGTGAGCATCCACTTCTGTATTTGCCAGGCATTGGCATAGGCTGACAAGAGAGAACTATGTCATGGTGCTGTCAGCAAAATCTTTCTGGCATATGCAATAGTGCCTGGGTTTGGTGGTTGACTTGCCAGTTTTAATTACTCAACCTATACTTTACTTTAACTTATGGTATAAAGAGATTATTTTTCTTATATACTTTGTTATTTATTCTAAAGCACAATGCTGTTTTTAATTTTCCCCAGTTCTATGAACACTATTTCCTGTAATCTGTAGATGAGGAAGCTGAGACATTGGGTATCTAAGTTATTACTTACATTCTCATAGCTGTTAAACAATAGTGAATAGATCCAGAAAACTCCAATATACTTTCTGTTAACACTAGACTTAGCAAATAAAATTTCCAAAATAGTACACTGATTGCATTAAATTAATTCTTAATCAGTGAAGCTCTTGATTAACATAGCTGTTTTGTAACTGTAAATTGTAGCTTTGTAATTTGTAACTACTTTCTTATATATTATATATGAAGATCACCAGTCAATTTGGATTTAATGTAGTCTGTTTCTACTTTTCATGTGATAGTCAGGATTCAAGAATGTTGTATAGTTTGCATATATTTTAATTTTTACCTTTATTCATATTGTACTAAAATTACTTCTCTCTACATTATGTCTCTACTAAACTACCAGGTTCCTATGAAGGGTAACTATATAGTTAATATCTATCTATCTATCTATCTATCTATCTATCTATCTATCTATCTATCTATCTATCTATCTATCATCTATCTGTGATGGTTTGTATATGCTCAGCCCAGGGAGTGGCACTATTAGAAAGTGTGGCCTTGTTGGAGTAGGTGTGGCCCTGTGGGTATTGGCTTTAAGACCCTATCCTAGCTGTCTGGAAGTCAGTATTCTGCTAGCAGCCTTCAGATGAAGATGTAGAACTCTCAGCTCCTCCTGCACCATGCCTGCCTGGATGTTCCCATGTGCACACTTTGGTGATAATGGACTGAATCTCTGAACATGTAAGCCAACCCCTATTAAATGATGTCCTTTTAACAATTGCCTTTTTCATGGTATCTGTTCATAGCAGTAGAACTCTAACTAGGGCATTATCTCTGGGCCCATTAAAAAGTGCCTACTAAATAGTACTTACATCTTAAGACAGATTCTCAAATGTAGCCCAAGCTGGCCCAGTCTTGATGTGTAGCTGAAGACGAACTTCGACTTCCAATCTTCCTTCCTCAATATCCCAAGTGCTGAGATTACAAACAGGTTTACTTTATGTGATGTTGGGAATTGAACCCAGGACTTTGTGCATGGTAAGCAATCACTCTATTAGATGAGTCATATCTGCAGCCCTGGATGTTGTAGACTTCTAGTCCTTGGTTGAAGATATAGTCTATCATTGCTTTATTAATCCTCTGTCACAGAGGTTACTGAAGTGTCTAAATGGATCAATCAAGGTACAAATTCCTGGGATGTTGAAAATTTCTAGATACTTTGTTTAACTCTTTTGATAGCTGTGTGGAGAAGAGAATCATTAGAACATACTCTGTGGCTGTAGCATCTGCACTTGTAGCTGCAGCAGCAATGAAACCGGCCCCTAGACTGGCATCAGTCTTAGGATACTGGTGCAGAATACTTTCACTAAAATGTTGTCCCATATGAATTGAGATCATTCTTTATTCTCAACATGTCAAGATGTTAGGTGTGTAAAGCTCTCTCTTCACTGAACAAGTGTCTCCCTTTATTGCCCTTTGCATCTTCTCTTCTTGTCTTCCTTCTGTGTGGTGGCTACTCCAAGTTCAGCCAATGATTCCAAGCAGTTCAAGCCAGACAGTTCACAATCCTAGAAAGAATGTCCATTCTTATTTCCATTTCATCTGTTTTAATCACAGTCTGTGGATATGCTGGAAACTTAGAATTTAATGTTGTATGAATCAGTCATCGGGTTGTGGCTCATTCTTGGCAAGTTGAGGCAATATAAGACACTTTTAAGATCACATACAGAAGAGTGAAAAATGCATCTCATTTACTTATGTTTTGAATCTTCATTCCATCTCATGGTAGAAACTTTATATGGTCATATTACTTGTTAAGATCTAAAGGTAAAGTCATTAACCCAAGATTTTAGTTCTCCCTAGTCTTGGATATCTAACTTCATGAGGATGTTTTGTTTGAAGCTTTGGTTTTCAGGGTTCATTATGCATCCCAGGATTGCTCTGAAACATCCTATAGTAGTAGCCCAGACTAGTTTCACATTCATGCAAATCCTGACTCAGTATCACAAATTCTGGGATTCCAGCTGTGCACTACCACTCTGGCAGGACTTCCTCTGTCATTTACTTCTGTGCAGTATATTTAAGCTATGGGGTCTGTGGAGTTCTGAAATGGTATTGGGGTGAGCCCCATCATTTAACTCTGTATTGTACAATCCTTTTCAAGACACACAGATTTTTTTTTCCACATAGCTCTTGGGTCAGTCAGTATCTTTTCCTTGACTTCTAACCTCAGTCCTTGGGCACCTGCTGAGTCCTTGGTTCTGACCAACTTATCAGCTCTGATTCAGAACCCTCTTTCTGAGAAGTGGTCCTTTAATCTGCTCTCTCTCCCTTCTTGGCTGGTGAACTCTGATACTCTCCATGCCACAGAAGACTCGGTGAATTTCCTAGGGTCTTTATCACATACTGATTTTCCTTGTTGTTGTGTGTGCCCTACTGCTGTCCTATTCATATATTCGGGGTAAAAGGAGGATACTAACAGCTGCATGACATGCTCACACCCGATCAATCAATGAGCCAAATGAGTTCCTGCTGATTTGTACTTTCTCAACAGCTTTTGCATCTTCCTCCAAATTATCCATGAATGACAGAAAGACTCATAAACTAACATACTGACTTTACCGATTCACACCAGCTTGAGGCATTATCTGTTCTATGGTGGTGAGGATCTCTATTTCAGTTTATTCAGTTTGACACATGTTGAGTCCCTTTTGTCTCACAATTGAGCCAAAGAATTTGAACAACAATAACTGAAAGATGTTTCTCTTATTTTCTAGCTCTGCTGTAGTGACTTTTCCCATAGTGTGAGAGACATTGGTTTCTGAGGTTCAAGATTTAAAAAAAATTTTTTTTCATGTTTAAGCAAAGAAGCCCACTGAATTAAAGAGATTATAAAACACATTCATTGTGGCCATGGAGCACCTGAAGGAGCCATCTTGGGTCCTGGATCCCTCAGTGACTAGTCTGCACAGGTGAGTGTGTGTGGACTACAGAAGTGACACAGCTTCTGGCACAGACCCATTTTGGGCTCCAGACATCCAGGCATCTTCCCCACCAGAGGAGAGGTGTCTGCCCCGCCCAGGAGGGCTCTGCTGTGGAGCATCTGGGGGAGCCATCTTGGGTCCTGGATCCCTCAGAGACTAGTCTGCACAGGTGAGTGTGCGGACTAGAGAAGCCACACAGCTTTTGGGACAGGCAGAAGTGACACAGCTTCTAAGACAGGCCCTGTTTGGGGCCTTCATCTTCAGTCAGTAGGCAGGTCTGAATGCTAGATATCCGTGCACCTTACCTGCAAGAGGAGAGATTGCCTGCAGAGAGTAATCTGATCACTGAAACTCAGGAGAGAACTACACTCCCAGGTCTGTTGATGGAGGCTAACAGAATCACAGAGGAACAAGCTCCAACCAGAGACAACTATAACAACGAACTCCAGAGATTACCAGATGGTGAAAGGCAAACGTAAGAATCTTACTGACAGAAACTAAGACCACTCACCATCATCAGAACCCAGCACCCCCACCTCAGCCAGTCCTGGAAACCCCAACACACCCAAAATGCAAGACTCGGATTTAAAATCATATCTCTTGATGCTGGTAGATGACATCAAGAAAGACTTTAATAACTCACTTAAAGAAATACAGGAGAACAGTACTAAAGAGGTAGAAGTCCTTAAAGAAAAACAGGAAAACACAACCAAACAGGTGATGGAATTGAACAAAACCATACAAGACCTAAAAAGGGAAGTAGACACAATAAAGAAAACCCAAAGTGAGGCAACGCTGGAGATAGAAACCCTAGGAAAGAAATCTGGAACCATAGATGGTTCAGCAACAGAATGCAAGAGATGGAAGAGAGAATCTCAGGTGAAGAAGATTCCATAGAGCACATCAGCACAACAATCAAAGAAAATGCAAAATGCAAAAAGATCCTAACTCAAAACATCCAGGAAATGCAGAACACAATGAGAAGACCAAACCTACGGATAATAGAAGTAGATGAGAATGAAGATTTTCAGCTTAAAGGGCCAGCAAATATCTTCAACAAAACTATACAAGAAAACTTCCCAAACCTAAAGAAAGAGATGTCCATGAACATACAAGAAGCCTACAGAACTCCAAATAGACTGGACCAGAAAAGAAATCCTTCCCGACACATAATAATCAGAACAACAAATGCACTAAATAAAGATAGAATATTAAAAGCAGTAAGGGAAAAAGGTCAAGTAACATATAAAGACAGGCCTATTAGAATTACACCAGACTTCTCACCAGAGACTATGAAAGCAAGAAGAGCCTGGACAGATGTTATGCAGACCCTAAGAGAACACAAATGCCAGCCCAGGCTACTATACCCAGCAAAACTCTCAATTACCATAGATGAAGAAACCAAAGTATTCCATGATAAAACCAAATTCACACAATATCTTTCGATGGATCCAGCCCTTCAAAGGATAATAAAGGGAAAACACCAACACAAGGATGGAGACTACGTCCTAGAAAAAGCAAGAAAGTAATGCTTCAACAAACTTCAAAGAAGAGAGCTGCAAGAACAGAATCGCAACTTTAACAACAAAAATAAGAGGAAGCAACAATTACTTTTCTTTAATTTCTCTTAATATCAATGGACTCAATTCCCCAATAAAAAGACATAGACTAATAGACTACCTACACAAACAGGACCCAACATTTTGTTGTTTACAAGAAACCCACCTCAGGGAAAAGGACAGACACTACCTCAGAGTGAAAGGCTGGAAAACAATTTTCCAAGCAATTGGTCCAAAGAAACAAGCTGGAGTAGCCATTCTAATATCGAATAAAATCAACTTCCAACCCAAAGTTATCAAAAAAGGCAAGGAGGGGCACTTCATACTCATCAAAGGTAAAATCCTTCAAGAGGAACTCTCAATTCTGAATAACTATGCTCCAAATACAAGGGCAGCCACATTTATTAAAGAAACTTTAGTAAAGCTCAAAGCACACATTGTACCTCACACACTAATAGTGGGAGACTCCAACACCGCATTCTCACCAATGAACAGATCCTGGAAACAGAAACTGAACAGAGACACATGTACACTAACAGAAGTTATGAAACAAATGGATTTAATTGATATCTACAGAACATTTTATCCTAAAACAAAAGGATATACCTTCTTCTCAGCTCCACATGGTACCTTCTCCAAAATCGACCAAATAATTGGTCACAAACAGGACTCAACAGATACAAAATTATTGAAATTATCCCATGCATCATATCTGATCACCACGGACTAAGGCTGATCTTCAATAACAACATAAATAATAGAGAGCCAACATTCATGTGGAAACTGAACAACACTCTACTCAATGATTCCTTGGTCAAGGATGAAATAAAAAACTTAAAGACTTTTTTTAGAGTTTAATGAAAATGAAGCCACTACATACCCAAACTTATGGGACACAATGAAGGTAGTCCTAAGAGGAAAACCCATTGCCCTGAATGTCTCTAAAAAGAAACTAGAGAGAGCATACACTAGCAGTCTGACAGCACACCTAGAAGCTCTAGAACTAAAGGAAGCACATTCACCCAAGAGGAGTAGATGGCAGGAAATAATCAAAGTCAGGGCTGAAATCAACCAAGTGGAAACAAAAAGAACTATTCAAAGAATCAACCAAACCAGGAGCTGGTTCTTTGAGAAAATCAACAAGATAGACAAAACCTTAGCCAGACTCACTAGAGGGCACAGGGACAGTATCCTAATTAACAAAATCAAAAATGGAAAAGGAGACATAACAACAGAACCTGAGGAAATTCAAAACATCATCAGATCCTACTATAAAAGGCTATACTCAACAAAACTAGAAAACCTGGATTAAATGGAAAACTTCCTAGACAGATACCAGGTACCAAAGTTAAATCAGGATCAGATTAATGATCTAAACAGTCCCATTTCCCCTAAAGAAATAGAAGCAGTCATTAATAGTCTCCCAACCAAAAAAGCCCAGGACCAGATGGGTTCAGTGCAGAGTTCTATCAGACCTTCAAAGAAGACCTAATTCCAACTCTTCTCAAAGTATTCCACAAAATAGAAACAGAAGGTATCCTACCCATGCATTCTATGAAGCCAAAATTACTCTGATACCTAAACCACACAAAGATCCAACAAAGAAAGAGAACTTCAGACCAATTTCCCTTATGAATATCGATGCAAAAATGCTCAATAAAATTCTCACAAACAGAATCCAAGAACACACCAAAACTGTCATACATCATGACCAAGTAGGCTTCATCCCAGGGATGCAGGGATGGTTTAATATACGGAAATCCATTAATATAATCCACTATATAAACAAACTCAAAGACAAAAACCACATGATCATCTCAGTAGATGCTGAGAAAGCATTTGACAAAATCAGACACCCCTTCATGATAAAAGTTTTGGAAAAATCAGGAATTCAAGGCCCATACCTAAACATAATAAAAGCAATCTACAGCAAACCAGTAGCCAACATCAAACTAAAAGAGAGAAACTCGAAGCAATCCCACTAAAATCAGTGACTAGATACGGATTCCCACTTTCTCCCTACCTATTCAATATAGTACTTGAAGTTCTAGCCAGAGCAATTCAACAACAAAAGGACATCAAGGGGATACAAATTGGAAAGGAAGAAGTCAAAATATCATTATTTGCAGATGATATGATAGTATATATAAGTGACCCCCAAAATTCCACCAGAGAACTCCTAAAACTGATAAACAGCTTCAGTGCAGTAGCTGGATATAAAATTTACTCAAATAAAACAATGGCCTTTATCTACACAAAGGATAAATGGACTTAGAAAGAAATTAGGGAAACAACGCCCTTCACAATAGTCCCAAATAATATAAAATACCTTGGTGTGACTCTAACTAAGGAAGTGAAAGGTCTGTATGATAAGAACTTCAAGTCTCTGAAGAAAGAAATAGAAGAAGATTTCAGATGATGGAAAAATCTCCCATGCTCATGGATCGGCAGGATTAATATAATAAAAATGGCTATCCTGCCGAAAGCAATCTATAGATTCAATGCAATCCCCATCAAAATTCCAACTCAATTCTTCACTGAGATAGAAAGGGCTATTTGCAAATTCATCTGGAAAAATAAAAAACCTAGGATAGCAAAAACTATACTCAACAATGAAAGAACCTCTGTTGGAATTACCATGCCTGACATTAAGTTGTACTACAGAGCAATTGTGATTAAAAACTGCATGGTACTGGTACAGTGACAGACAGGTAGATCAATGGAATAGAATTGAAGACCCAGAAATGAATCCACACAGCTATGGTCACTTAATCTTTGACAAGGTAGCTAAAACCTTCCAGTGGAAAAATGACAGCATTTTCAACAAATGGTGCTGGCACAACTGGCAGTTATCATGTAGAAGAATGAGAATTGATCCATTCTTATCTGCTTGTACAAAGCTCAAGTCTAAATGAATCAAAGACCTCCACATAAGACTATAGACACTGAAATTAATAGAGGAGAAAGTAGGGAAAAACCTCGAAGATATGGGCACAGGGGAAATTTTCCTAAACAGAACTCAATGGAGCGCTAAGATCAAAACTTGACAAATGGGACCTCATAAAATTGCAAAGCTTCTGTAAGGCAAAAGACACTGTCAATAAGACATATACAAAGAGCTCAAGAAGCTGGACTCCAGAAATTCAAATAACCCCATTAAAAAAATGGGGCACAGAGCTAAACAAAGAATTCTCAACTGAGAAATATGGAAAGGCTGAGAAGCACCTGAAAAAAATGTTCAACATCCTTAATCATCAGGGAAATGCAAATCAAAACTGAGATTCCACCTCACACCAGTCAGAATGGCTAAGATAAAAAAATCAGGTGATAGCAGATGCTGGCAAGGATGTGGATAAAGAGGAACACTCCTCCACTGCTGGTGAGATTGCAAGCTTGTACAACCACTCTGGAAGTCAGTCTGGAGGTTCCTCAGAAAATTGGACAGAATACTACCAGAAGATCCAGCAATACCTCTCCTGGGCATATACCCAGAAGTTCCAACTGATAATAAGAACAGCTGCTCTACTATGTTCATTGCAGCCTTATTTATAATAGCCAGAAGCTGGAAAGAATCCAGATGTCCCTCAACAGAAGAATGGATACTGAAAATGTGGTACATTTACACAATGGAGTACTACTCAGCAATTAAAAACAATGGATTTATGAAATTCTTCGATAAATGGAGGTACCTGAAGGATATCATCCTGAGTGAGGTAACCCAGTCACAAAAGAAATCATTAGATATGCACTCACTGATAAGTGGTTATTAGCCCAGAAACATAGAACACCCAAGATACAATTTGCAAAACACAAGAAAATCAAAAAGAGAGAAGATCAATGGGTGGATACATCAATCCTCCTTAGAATATGGAACAAAATAGCCATGTAAGAAGTTACAGAGACAAAGTTTGGAGCTAAGATGAAAGGATGGACTATCCAGAGACTACCCCACCTGGGGATCCATTCCATAATCAGCCACCAAACCCAGACACTATTGCAGAATGCCAGAAGGATTTTGCTGAAGGGACCCTGCTATATCTGTCTCGTATGAGGCTATGCCAGTGCTTGGCAAATACAGAAGTGGATGCTCACAGTCATCTATAAAATGGAACACAGGGCCCTCAATGGAGAAGCTAGAGAAAGCACCCAAGGAGCTAAAGGGGTTTGCAACCCTATAGGTGGAACAACAATATGAACTAACCAGTACCCCTGGAGCTCGTATCTCTAGCTGCATAGGTAGCAGAAGATGGCCTAGTCGTCCATCACTGAGAAGAGAGGCCCCTTGGTAATGCAAACTTTATATGCCCCAGTACAGGGGAATACCAGGGCCAAGAAGTGGGAGTGGGTGGGTAGGGGAGCAAGGCGGAGAGACGGTATAGGGAACTTTCGGGATAGTATTTGAAATGCATATAAAGAAAATATCTAATAATAAAAAAAACACATTCATTGCTAAGTACTATCCTGTTACCACACAGAAGATGAACATAGAAATCTCATGTGAACAAACTTGGAATGTGCAAGTTTTTGGTAAATAGATGTAAAATGTCCAGGTTGGATCTTTGTCTGTACTAATCATGATTAGAAAACATTGGCATAGTTATCCTTGCCCTTTTACCTCTTATTTTACTGTAAAAATGAGTGCCCAATAATAATGTATGTCTCTGGTGATTGGAGGGACTGAATAAGCACACACAACAGTACCTGGCAGCTCATAAAGGCTCCAGACACATATATTTATTTCCAACAGGCAGATCTGGTATATCATTAGTATTCACTGTCATGGCCATGTGGAGAATGTATACATGTCACTCTTTCTAACAAGTTAATGTATATCTGGTGCCAAACAGTTAGGCAGGTTCTAAGCATCTGTGTAGTGGGAGCTGCCACATTGGCTTGTTGGAAACCAATAGATTTGATTAATAAGAATGCAGTGAACTAAAATGGTCTTGAAGAGATTAGTAGTTCAGTTTCTCAGGTTTCATAAAGCCAATCTGGTGGTGGTCACAGGAGGGTCATATACACACAGTTTGGATCTGTGTCACTGCCTAGGATTGAAGGCCTGGAAGATATGCTTAGATCTGATAGAGTGCTATTGGCAGCCTGCCCATCTTCCCTTCCAGAAAGAGACATTATTATCTCAGAATACTTCTCCATAGTGGGGAAGGAGATATTTCTATTTCTATTTTTCTGGCTTTTCCTGACCTAAAAATTTCTCAAATACTGCACAGTCACTTGGATGTAGAAAAAAAGCCATTATCTGAAAACATTGACCGTGAACTTAGTAAAACTACCTAATCATACATTTCATGTTTTTGACATCAAAAATGAAAAAAGGGTTTTCTGATGTTAAGATTAAAAAATAAGTTTATGTGTCTTTCAGAACAGTTAGACCCTATGCAGTATTTAAACTGCTTTAAGTTATTGTTAACCCTGAAGTTAAAATGTGACAGTTTTACTTCGTGTGACATGAACTTTCTTGATTACTTTGACTTTAGGCCTTTTCATTTTCTCTTTCATATTTTTTTATAGGAATTTTGTAATTATCTGGTTATTTCCTAAGTAAACAGATGGAATTTCCATCAAATGTTAATCTAGAATTGAGAGTATGGCTCATCAGGGGATCATCTGTTTGATATATGCAATATCCTGGTTCAGTTCCCAGCAACACACACACACACACACACACACACACACACACACACACACACACACACACAGAGGCATGCTCACACATGCATGAACACACACAGGCATGCACACATGTACACTCACCAATACATACATATATGTATGTACACTCATGCATGCACACACAGTAACACTTCATTAATGAATTCTTGCATTATTCTCTTCAGACTTCTTTGTCATACAACTTCGTTTAGGTTGTCCACTAAAGATATTTAAAGTCATCACAGTTTCAACTTACTTTCCTTTGTAACTCAATCCACTGATTTTATGATCACTATATTCTTCTTCACTTACAAATCACAATAATTTCTATTTTCTGAGATTTTTTACTATGGTTTCCATCTTTATAGGTTCAAGTGTTTAAACATCCTGTATCTAGATGATAGCGTTCTTTGGGGACATTGTGGAACCTTTGGGTTGGGACCTAGCTAGAGAAAGTTTGTCACTGGAGGGCAAGCTTTGAGGTTTATAGCCTGTCTCTCTTGGGATATGTCTCTCTCTGCCTCTTGGACTGCACTATACCCTTGCTATTCTAACCATGAGCTGTTCCAACTGCCCCATTGCTGTGCCTTTCCCATTGTGATGATTATTTTTCTTAAAATCATGAGCCAAAACTAAAATTTTCCTTTCTTAAGCTATTTCTAAATTTTGTCGCAATGACATGTAAAGTAATACACAAAGTCCGTTTGAAATTTTGATTGGAATTCATTTCAACCAACTGAATAGTTAAAAAGGCGAGTTTTTTGCATTCTTCCTTCAAATCAAGGAATTAACATTTCTGAAAATTCAATATACCATTGCCACCATCTGTTTAGCTATTCTTGACTTTATATTACAACGTGATGGATCTCCATAGCAATTCTTCAAGCCTTTCCATCCATCTCAGTCTCCCAGTTACTGATTTTAAGAATATGTTTTATAAAGGATGAAAATCCACTTTGGTCTCATCTTCAAATCATCTGTAGGATACTGTGTATAGCACACAAGTTTTTGTGTATCAATTTAACAAACTGTGTGATTTTCAAAGAAATAAATGTACTTTATATGCTGCATCAATGGGATTTGCCTGCAGCTGATAGTTCTTTATTTTTAAGATTTATCTTCATTTATGTGTATGTGTTGGGGGGGAGGAGGTATGTACACACACACACACGCAGGTGCCTGTGTGGTCAGAAAAGCAAGGTTGGAATCCTCTGAAGCTGTAGTTACTGGTGGCTGTTGGAGACTGGGAATAAAACTTGGGTCTTCTGCTAGAGCTATCAATACTCTTAACAGATGAGACATCTCTCCACTCCCATAATTCTATCACCCAATGTTTTCTTTGACTCCAGGCTTCTTCCAGTACTTTGTATCTGGCCTAGAAATAGAATGATCCTGAGATTTGAAGTAAACAATCTCACATTATAAGAAGTCACATTTTCTTTGCTGTGTTAAAGAAAGATGGGTTGATGGTTGCTAGAACCCTTCATGGCTGGATTCCAACTCAGTCCAGAATGTTGATTTTTATATTCTAAATTGGTAAAACAGTGTGATATATTCTAATACTCTGTTTTCTGTAAGTACTCTAGTATTTTATTTCCAGCACACTGAGACAGAAAATTAAGGATAAAAAGGGATTTTTTTCAGCTGGTCTCTGAGTGTCTCATAGATTATATAAACTATATATAGATGCCTTCTGGAGATTAGCAGCTGATGAGGAGGGAGATGGGCACCTGGGATTCCAAGAATTTTACAGTAACTGAAGTAGGGACAGAAAATTGTCTGATTTGGAAAACTAAACATCTAATTAAAGTCACTGGGAAAGACTTCGTAAAAATGTGTGTACTCGTGTTCAAATCAGAGAATAAAGTTTCACATAAAATAATCTTTTGGGAAAATGTTAACATGCAAATTTCAACTCAAAGAATAATTCAGCAACATGCAAAGGTATAAATGTTAGAATAAAGTAACAATGAAACAAAAAGTTACTTCAGAAGATTTGGTTCATATAAAAACAACTTAAGTAAAGGAAATTTATTACTATTCTACACATGATTTAGAAAAGGAACAATTTCTGTATCTCTTTCATATAGGTGAAATATTGCTGCCTTGGGGATCAATAGCAGTAAGTAAAATGCTTTTTATCTTCAATGTATAGTAGCAAAATATACAAATAAAATCAGTGGATGAATCTATATTACTTTAGGTGTCATTGTGACAGAATTTAGAAAAAGCTTAAGAAAGGAAAAATTTAGTTTTGGCTCATGATTTTAAGGAAAATGTCATCACAATGGGAAAGGCACAGCAATGGGGCAGTTGGAACAGCTCATGGTTAGAGTAGCAAGAGTAAAATGCAGTCCAAGAGGCAGAGAGAGACATATCCCAAGAGAGACAGGCTATAAACCTCAAAGCTTGCTCTTCAGTGACAAACTTTCTCTTAGCTAGGTCCCAACCCAAAGGTTCGACAATGTCCCCAAAGAACACCATCATCTAGATACTACAAGATGTTTAAACATATGAACCTGTAAAGATGGAAAGCATAGCAAAATCTCAAAATATAGAAATTATTTTGATTTGTAAATGAAGATGAATATAGTAAAACTTAAAATCAGTGGACCTTGACACTAAGTAACAATTAACTTAGATATCTTACAAATCTATTATATGATAACAGTAAGAATATTGATAATCTAATCAGATAAAAGGAATGGTCATACACCCTTATTTCTCTTTCAACTACAGAATAGATGTGAGCTCATATCCTTGATTTCAAGCTGGAGTACAGGGAAGTATAGACACAGGACACCCTCAGACATTAGTGGTAATTAAGAAGGCAAGTGAGATCTGGACTTGCAACTCCAGTTCTAACTAGCCTCAGAAAAATTCTTCCAATAATGTTGTCCACCATTCTCCTCATGAGCTCTCCCTTCCATACCCATGCTGTTGGAAATGGGAGCCCATGCCAGAGGCATGTGAGTGGG
Source organism: Mus caroli (assembly GCF_978045245.1). NCBI lineage: Eukaryota > Metazoa > Chordata > Mammalia > Rodentia > Muridae > Mus > Mus caroli. The sequence continues at coordinate 49,023,174 of NW_028227275.1, forward strand.
AGTAGAACCTGTACAGCTGTCTTGTTGACTTGGAAATGAAGGCATTTCCTCAAGGGAGACTACTTTCTCTGTGATGACTCCAGCTTATGTCAAGTTGACACACAAAATCAGCCAGTATACCATCTCTCCAGCCCCCAAATTAAGACTTTCTTACGTTTCCATAAGTCCAGTTTCTTGTCAGTTTTACCAACAAATTCTTCTTTTTAATTAGTAGCAAACAGCTTCCTAATACAGATTTGCTTTATTAAACAAGCTAAAAATGTAATACACAGGCAAGTAGAAGGTGCCAAAATCAGTATATAATCAGTATATAATCACCTCACCAACAAAGATCCTGAACAGCAGTGTCTGAGAGGAGCTTGGATGGCCTGTTTTCTAGAGAACATGGACACTTCTCTTTTGGCATGTGAAAACAAGATCATGATTAGGACACAATGGCATCAGCTTGTTCCAAATTCCAAATTTACTTTCCTCTAGTTTTTTTTTTGTCACTTTAGATTATAAATGACAATGCTCAAAATCACTCTTAATTATGATGGGACTTGCCTAATGAAAAAAAAAAAAAGCAGCACTGATGCATAGCTTTGTGGGAAGAAACCTTCAGAGATAGGTCACACTTTGGCCTTTGTGCTTTCTTACCTTGCCACTGGCATAGGCAATGTTGTAGACATTTCTCTATCAGTAGAGATATAGGGAATGAATCAAATTGGTTGATCTTGGCTGATCTTGGTGGATTATGGAATAGTAAACAAAAGAAAGTTTTAAGCTCTTGAGTTTTTGGTTGTTTGTTTAGCAGAACAGAACCTCATGCCTTTAACATCTGACTTAGTATGATCAGAAACCCGATACTCAACAACCCCAAAATTTCCACCTCTAGTCATTGACACTATTTCATCCTCTACAAATAACTTTTTGGCCTCTAGCTTTTTTTTTTTTTTTTTTTTTTTTACTATAAACCATACTAAAGTTTACCTTGGGGACTTATAGACAATTAGAATTTTAAGCAACCTCAAATTATTCCATGTCTGAAATGATCAAAGAATGTACAATAAATAGATTCCATACAAATAAAGGGAACTGTACCTCCAATAACACTGATTATCTGGAATATAGCATTGATGTATGATGTATTTTCACTTGAAGCCATCCAGATTCTTAAGTTCAAAAGGTATTTACTTCATAAATTTAATTGCAAAAATATTTATAAAAAAGCAGTATTTTTTCATTTATTGGATATTTTCTTTAATTACATTTCAAATGTTATCCTTCATAGGGATGAGGACCTCTCATCCCATTGATGTCTGACAAGGCCATCCTCTGCTACATATGAGGCTGGAGCCATGGGTCCCTCCATGTGTACTCCTTAGTTGGTGGTTTAGAACCTGGGAGCTCTTGGAGGTCTGGTTAGTTGATATTGTTGTTCTTCCTAGGGGTTGTAAACCCCTTGAGTTCCTTCAGTCATTTCTCTAACTCCTCTATTGGAAATCCTGTGCTCAATTCAATGATCAGCTGCAAGCATCCACCTCTGTATTTGTCAGGCTCTGGTAGAGCCTCTCAGGACCAAGCTATATCAGGCTCCAGTCAGCAAGCACTTCTTGGCATCCACAATAGTGTCTGCATTTGGTGACTGTATATGGGACGGATCTCCAGGTGGGGCAGTCTTTGGATGGCCTTTCCTTCAGTCTCTGCTCTACACATTGTTTATATGCTCCCATGAGTATTTTGTTCCCCCTTCTAGGAAGGACGGAAGCATCCACATGTTGGTCTTCTTGAGCTTCATGTGGTCTGTGGATTGTATCTTGGGTATTCTGATCTTTTGGGCTAATATCAACTTATCAATGAGTGCATAGCATGTTTTTTTTTCTTTTGTGACTGGGTTACCTCACTCATGATGATATTTTCTAGGTTCATCTAAAAATTTCATTAAGTCATTGTTTGTAGTAGCTGAATAGTACTCCATTGTGTAAATGTATCACATTTTCTGTATCCATTCCTCTGTTGAACAACATCTGGAGTCTTTCCAGGTTCTGACTGTTATAAATAAGGCTCCTATGAACATAGTGGAGCATGCATACTTCTTATATGTCGACCATCATTTGGGTATATGCTCAGGAGTGGTATAGCTGTGTCCTTAGGTAGTACTATGTCCAATTTTCTGAGGAACCACCAGACTTATTTCCAGAGTGGTTATACCAGCTTGCAATAACACCAATAATGAAGGAGTGTTTCTCTTTCTCCACATCCTCTCCAGCATCTGCTGTCACCTGAGTTTTTGATCTTAGCCATTCTGACTGGTGTGAGGTGGACTCTCAAGGTTGTTTTGAATTGCACTTCCCTGATGACTAAGGATGTTGAACATTTCTTTATGTGCTTCTCAGCCATTCTATATTCCTCAGTTGAGAATTTCTGTTTAGCTCCACCCCATTTTTAATAGGGTTATTTGGTTCTCTGGAGTCTAACTTCTTGAGTTCTTTGTATATATTGGATATTAGCCCTCTACCAGTTGTAGGATTGGTAAAGATAATTTCCCAACCTGTTGCTTGCTGTTTTTTTCCTACTAACAGTGTCCTTTGCCTTACAAAAGCTTCACAATTTTATGAGGTCCCATTTGTTGACTATTGATTTAGAGCATAAGACATTGGGGTTCTGCTCAGGAAGTTTTCCCCTGTGCCTGTGTGATTGAGGCTCTTCACCACTTTCTCTTCTGTTAGATTCAGTGTATCTGGCTTTATGTGGAGGTCCTGATCCGCTGGTATTTGAGCTTTGTTTAAGGAGATAAGAAAGGGTAGATGGTCTTGCGAAGATCATATGCAGTACAGGGGAATGCCAGGGCCAGGAAGCAGGAGTGGGTGGGTTGGGGAGCAGGGCGGGGGGGGGGGGAGGGGGAGGGTATAGGGGGCTTTGGGGATAGCATTTGAAATATAAATGAAGAAAATATCTAATAAAAAATTCTCATTGCACAAAAAAAGAAAAGAAAAGAAAAGAAAGAAAAGAAAAGAAAAGAAAAGAAAAGAAAAGAAAAGAAAAGAAAAGAAAAGAAAAGAAAAGAAAAAAGAAGGGAAAAAGAGAAAAGAAAAAGAAAGGTTCGATTTGCATGCTCCTACATGCTGACCTCCAGTTGAACCTGCACCATTTGCTGAAAATGGTTTCTTTTTTTCACTGGATGGTTTTGGCTCCTTGGTCAAAGCTCAAGTGATCATAGGTGTGTGGGTTCATTTCTTGGTCTTCAATTCTGTTCCACTGATCTACCTGTCTGGCTCTGTATTTTTGCATCAATATTTATAAAGGAAATTGATCTGAAGTTCTCTTTCTTTGTTAGGTCTTTGTGTGGTTTAGGTATCACCATAATGTGACTTCATAGAACGAATTGGATAGCCTTTCTTCTGTTTCTATCTTGTGGAAGTTTGAAGAGTACTGGGGTTAGGTCTTCTTTCAAGGTCTGATAGAATTCTGCACTAAATCCATCTGGTCCTTGGCTTTTTTGGTTGGAAACTTAATGACTGTTTCTATTTCTGTGGGGGTTATGGGACTGTTTAGATTGTTTATCTGATCCTGATTTAACTTTAGTACCTGGTACCTGACTAGAAAATCATCCCTTTCATCCAGATTTTCCAGTTTCGTTGAGTATAGGCTTTTGTAGTAGGATCTGATTTTTTAAAAATTCCTCGGTTCCTGTTTTGTTTCTCTTTTCATTTCTGATTTTGTTAATTTGGATACTGTCTCTGGTGTAGTTGATTCTTTGGGTTTCCTTCAGCCCTGAGTTTAATTATTTCCTGCTCTCTACCCCTCTTGGGTGTATTTGCTTCTTTTGTTCTAGAGCTTTCAGGTGTGCTGTTAAGTTGCTAGCATATGCTTTCCCTAGTTTCTTTTTGGAGGCACTCAGAGCTATGACTTTTCCTTTTAGCACTGCTTTCTTTGTGTCCCATAATTTTGGGTATATTGTGCCTTCATTTGCATTAAATTCTAAGATGTCTTTAATTTCTTTCTTTATTTCTTCCTTGAAAACTTATCATTGAGTAGATAGTTGTTCAGCTTCCATGTGTATGTGGGATTGCTGTTGTTTTTGTTATTATTGAAGACCAGCCTTAATCCGTGGTGGTCTGATAGGGTGCATGGTATTATGTCAATCTTCTTGTATCTGTTGAGGCCTGTTTTCTGATTAGTTATATGGTCAGTTTTGGAGAAGGTAACATGAGGTTCTGAGAAGAAGGTATATTTCTTTCTTTTAGGATGGGATGTTCTATAGATATCTGTTAAATCCACTTGGTCCATAATGTGTTAGTTTCAATGTGTCTCTGTTTATAGTTTGTGTTTCCATGATTTGTCCATTGATAAGACTGGGGTGTGAAGTTTCCCACTACTATTGTGTGAGGTACAATGTGTACTTTGAGTGTTAGTAAAGTTTCTTTTATGAATGTGGGTGCTCTTTTGATAAGTTTTGTTTGAAAGTTGATTTTCTTGGATATTAGAATAACTACTCCAACTTGTTTCTTGGGACATTTGCTTTGAAAATTTGTCTTTGTCACAGAGGAGAATTTTGTGTATGTAGCAAAGTTCTGGGTCCTGTTTTCATATCCAGTCTGTTAGCTTATGTCTTTTAATTGGGGAATTGAGTTCATTGATGTTAAGAGATATTAAGGGGGCTGGCGAGATAGCTCAGTGGGTAAGAACACTGACTGCTCTTCTGGAGGTTCTGAATTCAAGTCCCAGCAACCACATGGTGGCTCACAACCACCCATAATGAGATCTGACAGTCTCTTCTGGTGTATCTGAAGTCAGCTCCAGTGTACTTATGTATAATAATAAATAAACCTTTATGCTGGAGAGAGCAGGGCCGACCTGAGCAAGCAAGTTTCACCAGAGCAAGCAGAGGTCCTAAAATGTCAATTCCCAACAACCACATGAAAGCTCACAACCACCACTACAGCTACACTGTACTCACATACATAAAAAATAAATAAATCTTTAAGAGAGAGAGAAAGAGAGAGAGAAAGAGAGATTAAGGAAAAGTGATTGTTGCTTCCTGTTATTTTTGTTGTCAAACCAGTACCCCCAGAGCTCATGTCTCTAGCTGCATATATAGCAGAAGATGGCCTAGTTGGCCATCATTGGGAAGAGAAGCCCCTTGGTCTTGCAAACTTTATATGCCCCAGTACAGGGGAGTGCCAGGGCCAAGAAGAGGGAGTGGGTGGGTAGGGGAGCAGGGTGGGGGGAGGGTACAGGAAACTTTCAGGGTAGCATTTGAAATGTAAATAAAGAAAATATTTAATAAAAAAATTAAAAAAGGAAAAAAATTATTTTTGTTTGGCATTATGTTTATGTGGCTATCTTCTCTTTGGTTTGTTAAAAAAAGATTATTTTCTTGCTATTTCTAGGGTGTAGTTTTCCTCCTTGTGTTGGAGTTTTCCATCTATCATCCTTTGTAGGGATGGAGTTGTTAAAAGATATTGTGTAAATTTGTTTTTGTCATGGAATATCTTAGTTTCTCCATCCATGGTAATTGAGATTTTGTTGGGTGTAGTAGCCTGGATTGGCATTTGTGTTCTCTTAGGGTCTGTATGATATCTGCCCAGATCTTCTGGCTTTTAACATCTCTGATGAGAAGTCTGATATAATTCTAATAGGTCTGCCTTAATATGTTACTTGAGCTTTTTCCCTTACTGCTTTTATTATTCTCTCTTTGTTTCGTGCCTTTGGTGTTTTGATTATTATGTGATGGGAGGAATTTCTTTTCTACTCCAGTCTATTTGGAGTTCTATAGGCTAGTTGTATGTTCATGGGTATCTCTTTCTTTAGGTTAGGGAAGTTTTCTTCTATAATTTTGTTGAAGATATTTACTGGCCCTTTAAGTTGGGAATTTTCTTCATTCTCTTCTATACCTATTATCCTTAGGTTTGGTCTTCTCATTGTATCCTGGATTTCCTGGATGTTTTGTTTAGGAGCCTTTTGCATTTTGCATTTCCTTCGACTGTGTGTCAATATTTTCTATGGTATCTTCTGCACCTGATATTCTCTCGTCTATCTCTTATATTCTGTTGATGATGCTTACATCTATAACTCCTGATCGCTTTCCTAGGTTTTCTATCTCCAGGGTTGTTTGTGATTTCTTTATTGCTTCTATTTCCATTTTTAGATCCTAAATGGTTTTGTTCAATTCCTTCACCTGTTTGGCAGTGTTTTTGTGCAATTCTTTAAGGGATTCTTGTGTTTCCTCTTTAAGGGCTTCTACCTGCTTGCCTGATTTCTCCTGTATTTCTTTAAGGGAGTTATTTATGTCTTTCTTAAAGTCCTCTATCATCATGAGATACAATTTAAAATCTGAATCTTGCTTTTTCTGGTGTGATGGGATATCCAGGACTTGCTGTGGTAGGAAAACTGGGTTCTGATGATGCCAAGTAGCTTTCGTTTCTGATGCATATGTTCTTGCACTTGCCAACTGGTTAGATCTAATGCTTCCTTGTATCTCCTTTGAATCTTGTTATGTCAGAACTCCTGGGAGTCCAGCTATCTCTGTAATACTGTGATTCTGAGATCCTGCGATCCTGAGATCCTGGGTATGTCAGAACTCCTGGGAGTCAAGCTGCCTCTGGGATCCTGAAATCCTGATGTGACCAAGCTCCTGAGATCCTGCTGTGTAGAGCTCCTGGGAGTCAAGCTTTCTCTGGGTGTTGCAGGGGTAGGTGGGGAGCCAGAGCCCTGGGTTTGCTCCAGGCAGGGGTGCAAGCTGGAAGGCACTCATGCCTATGGCTTGGCAGGGGTTTGTCTGTGGGGATCCCAGTTACACTGGGTGTTGGAATGATGCTGTAGCCTCAACTGTGATCTTGAATGTCCCAGAGCTCCAGTGCTCCTGAGTGTGTCTGATCTCCTGGGAGTAGAGCTTCCTCTGTGATCCTGTGATCCTGCGAGTTTTAGAGCAACTGGGAGTTGGGCTCCGTCTGGGTTTTGTAAGAGTGGGTACAGAGTCAGGACCCAAGATATACTCAGGGCATAGGTTCAGACCAAAAGGAACCTATGCCACTAGATAGGCAAGAGTTCCTGCATCCATGGATCCTAGTGGACCCAGTTACTTTGGGTGTTGTGGCCTCCTCACCTGTGATGCTGGGTGTGTTAGAGCACCCGGGATTCAAGCTTCCTCTGGGTGTTGTGGGACAGGATGCAAAGCCAGTGCCCAAGATCTGCTCAGGGCACAGGTTCAGATCAGAAGGATGAAAGCAGTATTTTCCCATAAAGTTAATAATATAAATTTTCTTTCTTATGAAGATAAAATATGTAAATTAATAGTCAATGGTTGTACACAAAAGGAAATACACATGATATTTTTTGGAATTTTTTATTAGGTATTTTCTTCATTTACATTTCAAATGCTATCCCGAAAGTCCCCCATATCCTCCCCAACCCGTGTTGCCCTTCCCACCCACTCCCATTTCTTGATCCTGGTGTTGCCCTGTACTGGGGCATATAAACTTTGCAATACCAAGGGACCTCTCTTTCCAATGTTGGCCAACAAGGTCATTGTCTGCTAAATATGCAGCTAGAGACACGAGCTCTGGGGGTACTGGTTAGTTCATATTGTTGTTCCACCTATAGGGTTGCAGACCCCTTTAGCTCCTTGGGTACTTTCTCTAGCTCCTCCATTGGGGGCCATGTGTTCTGCCCAATAGCTGACTGTGAGCATCCACTTCTGTGTTTGCCAGGCACCGGCATAGCCTCACAAGAGACAGCTATATCAGGGTCCTTTCAGCAAAATCTTGCTGGCATATGCAATGATGTCTGCGTTTGGAGGCTGATTATGGGATGGATCGCTGAGTGCGACAGTCTCTAGATGGTCCATCCTTTCGTCTCACCTCCAAACTTTGTCTCTGCAACTCCTTCCATGGGTGATTTGTTCCCAATTCTAAGAAGGAGCAAAGTGTCAACACTTTGGTATTCGTTCTTCTTGAGTTTCTTCTGTTTTGCAAATTGTAACTTGGGTGTTCTAAGTTTCTGGGCTAATATCCACTTATCAGTGAGTACATATCATGTGAGTTCTTTTGTGATTGGGTTACCTCACTCAGGATGATACCCTCCAGATCCATCCATTTGCCTAGAAATTACAAAAATTCATTGTTTTTAATAGCTGAGTAGTACTCCAATGTGTAAATGTACCACTCCTCTGTTGAGGGACATCTGGGTTCTTCCCAGCTTCTGGCTATTATAAATAAGGCTGCTATGAACATAGTGGAACATGTGTCCTTATTACATGTTGGAGCATCTTCTGGGATTATGCCCAGGAGAGGTATTGCTGGATCCTCCGGGCAGTACTATGCCAAATTTTTTGAGGAACCGCCAAACTGATTTTCAGAGTGGTTGTACAAGCTTGCAATCCCACCAATAATGGAGGAGTGTTTCTCTTTCTCCACATCTTCGCCAGCATCGGCTGTCACCTGAATTTTTTGATCTTAGCCATTCTGACTGGTGTGAGGTAGAATCTCATGGTTGTTTTGATTTGCATTTCCCTGATGATTAAGGATGCTGAACATTTTTTCAGGTGCTTCTCAGCCATTCGGTATTCCTCAGGTGAGAATTCTTTGTTTAGCTCTGAGCACCATTTTTTAATGGGGTTATTTGATTTTCTGGAGTCCACCTTCTTGAGTTCTTTATATATATTGGATATTAGTCCCCTATCCGATTTGGGATAGGTAAAGATCCTTTCCCAATCTGTTGGTGGCCTTTTTGTCTTTTTTTTTTTAATACTTTTATTACATATTTTCCTCAATTACATTTCCAATGCTATCCCAAAAGTCCCCCATAGCGCCCCCCACTTCCCTACCCACCCATTCCCATTCTTTTGGCCCTGGCATTCCCCTATATTGGGGCATATAAAGTTTGCAAATCCAATGGACCTCTCTTTCCATTGATGGCCGACTAGGCCATCTTTCGATACATATGCAGCTAGAGACAAGAGCTCCGGGGTTCTGGTTAGTACATCATGTTGTTCCAACAATAGGGTTGCAGATCCCTTTAGCTCCTTGGGTACTTTCTCTAGCTTCTCCATTGGGAGCCCTGTGATATATCCAATAGCTGACTGTGAACATCCACTCCTGTGTTTGCTAGGCCCCGGCATCGTCTCACAAGAGACAGCTATATTTGGGTCCTTTCAGCAAAATCTTGCTAGTGTATGCAATGGTGTCAGCGTTTAGAAGCTGATTATGGGACGGATCCCTGGATACAGCAGTCTCTAAATGGTCCATCCTTTCATCACAGCTACGAACTTTGTCTCTGTAACTCCTTCCCTGGGTGTTTTGTTCCCAATTCTAAGAAGGTGCACAGTGTCCACACTTTGGTCTTCATTCTTCTTGAGTTTCATGCGTTTATCAAATTGTATCTTATATCTTGGGTATCCTAAGTTTTGGGCTAATATCCACTTATCAGTGAATACATATTGTGTGAGTTCTTTTGTGATTGTGTTACTTCACTCAAGATGATGCCCTCCAGGTCCATCCATTTGGCTAGGAATTTCATAAATTCATTCTTTTTAATAGCTGAGTAGTACTCCATTGTGTAAATGTACCATAATTTCTGTATCCATTCCTCTGTTGAGGGACATCTGGGTTCTTTCCAGCTTCTGGCTATTATAAATAGGGCTGCTATGAACATAGTGGAGCATGTGTCCTTTTTACCGGTTGGGACATCTTCTGGATATATGCCCAGGAGAGGTATTGCTGGATCCTCCGGTAGTACTATGTCCAATTTTCTGAGGAACCGCCAGACTGATTTCCAGAGTGGTTGTACAAGCTTGCAATCCCACCAACAATGGAGGAGGGTTCCTCTTTCTCCACATCCTCGCCAGCATCTGCTGTCACCTGAATTTTTGATCTTAGCCATTCTGACTGGTGTGAGGTGGAATCTCAGGGTTGTTTTGATTTGCATTTCCCTGATGATTAAGGATGTTGAACATTTTTTCAGGTGTTTCTCTGCCATTCGGTATTCCTCAGGTGAGAATTCTTTGTTCAGTTCTGAGCCCCATTTTTTAATGGGGTTATTTGACTTTCTGGAGTCCACCTTCTTGAGTTCTTTATATATATTGGATATTAGTCCCTTATCTGATTTAGGATAGGTGAAGATCCTTTCCCAATCTGTTGGTTTTTTTGTCTTATTGATGGTGTCTTTAGCCTTGCAGAAGCTTTGTAGTTTCATGAGGTCCCACTTGTCAATTCTCGATCTTACAGCACAAGCCATTACTGTTCTATTCAGGAATTTTTCCCCTGTGCCCATATCTTCAAGGCTTTTCCCCAATTTCTCCTCTATAAGTTTCAGTGTCTTTCGTTTTATGTGAAGTTCCTTGATCCACTTAGACTTGACCTTAGTACAAAGAGATAGGAATGGATCGATTCGCATTCTTCTACATGTTAACAACCAGTTGTGCCAGCACCGTTTGTTGAAAATGCTGTCTTTCTTCCACTGGATGTTTTTAGCTCCCTTGTCGAAGATCAAGTGACCGTAGGTGTGTGGGTTCATTTCTGGGTCTTCAATTCTATTCCATTGGTCTATTTGTCTGTCACTATACCAGTACCATGCAGTTTTTATCACAATTGCTCTGTAGTAGAGCTTTAGGTCCGGCATGGTGATTCCACCAGAGGTTCTTTTATCCTTGAGAAGAGTTTTTGCTATCCTAGGTTTTTTGTTATTCCAGATGAATTTGCAGATTGCACTTTCTAATTCGTTGAAGAATTGATTTGGAATTTTGATGGGGATTGCATTGAATCTGTAGATTGTTTTTGGCAAGATAGCCATTTTTACAATGTTGATCCTGCCAATCCATGAGCATGGGAGATCTTTCCATCTTCTGAGATCTTCTATAATTTCTTTCTTCAGAGACTTGAAGTTTTTATCATACAGATCTTTCACTTCCTTAGTTAGAGTCACGCCAAGATATTTTATATTATTTGTGACTATTGAGAAGGGTGTTGTTTCCCTAATTTCTTTCTCGGCCTGTTTATTCTTTGTGTAGAGAAAGGCCATTGATTTGTTTGAGTTAATTTTATATCCAGCTACTTCACCAAAGATGTTTATCAGGCTTAGGAGTTCTCTGGTGGAATTTTTAGGGTCACTTATATATACTATCATATCATCTGCAAAAAGTGATATTTTGACTTCATCTTTTCCAATTTGTATCCCTTTGATCTCCTTTTGTTGTCGAATTGCTCTGGCTAGGACTTCAAGTACAATGTTGAATAGGTATGGAGAAAGTGGACAGCCTTGTCTAGTCCCTGATTTTAGAGGGATTGCTTCAAGCTTCTCACCATTTACTTTGATGTTGGCTACTGGTTTGCTGTAGATTGCTTTTATCATGTTTAGGTATGGGCCTTGAATTCCTGATCTTTCCAAGACTTTTATCATGAATGGGTGTTGGATCTTGTCAAATGCTTTTTCCGCATCTAACGAGATGACCATGTGGTTTTTGTCTTTGAGTTTGTTTATATACTGGATTACGTTGATGGATTTCCGTATATTGAACCATCCCTGCATCCCTGGGATGAAACCTACTTGGTCAGGATGGATGATTGTTTTGATGTGTTCTTGGATTCGGTTAGCAAGAACTTTATTGAGGATTTTTGCATCAATATTCATAAGGGATATTGTTCTGAAGTTTTCTATCTTTGTTGGGTCTTTTTGTGGTTTAGGTATCAGAGTAATTGTGGCTTCATAGAATGAGTTGGGTAGAGTACCTTCTGTTTCTATTTTGTGGAATAGTTTGTGAAGAACTGGGATTAGATCTTCTTTGAAGGTCTGATAGAACTCTGCACTAAACCCATCTGGTCCTGGGCTTTTTTTAGTTGGGAGACTATTAATGACTGCTTCTATTTCTTTGGGGGATATAGGGCTGTTTAGATCATTAACCTGATCTTGATTCAACTTTGGTACCTGGTATCTGTCTAGGAACTTCTCCATTTCATCCAGGTTCTCCAGTTTTGTTGAGTATAGCCTTTGGTAGAAGGATCTGATGGTGTTTTGGATGTCTTCAGGATCTGTTGTTATGTCTCCTTTTTCATTTCTGATTTTGTTAATTAGAATGCTTTCCCTGTGCCCTCTAGTGAGTCTGGCTAAGGGTTTATCTATCTTGTTGATTTTCTCAAAGAACCAGCTCCTTGATTGGTTGATTCTTTGAATAGTTTTTCTTGTTTCCACTTGGTTGATTTCACCCCTGAGTTTGATTATTTCCTGCCGTCTACTCCTCTTGGGTGAATTTGCTTCCTTTTGTTCTAGTGCTTTTAGGTGTGTTGTCAAGCTGCTAATGTGTGCTCTCTCTAGTTTCCTTTTGGAGGCACTCAGAGCTATGAGTTTTCCTCTTAGAAATGCTTTCATTGCGTCCCATAAGTTTGGGTATGTTGTGGCTTCATTTTCATTGAACTCTAAAAAGTCCTTAATTTCTTTCTTTATTCCTTCCTTGACCAAGGTATCATTGAGAAGAGTGTTGTTCAGTTTCCACGTGAAGGTTGGCTTTCTATTATTTATTTTGTTATTGAAGATCAGCTTTAGTCCATGGTGATCTGATAGGATGCATGGGACAATTTCAATATTTTTGTATCTGTTGAGGCCTGTTTTGTGACCAATTATGTGGTCAGTTTTGGAGAATGTGCCATGAGGTGCTGAGAAGAAGGTATATCCTTTTGTTTTAGGATAGAATGTTCTGTAGATATCTGCCAGATCCATTTGATTCATAATTTCTCTTAGTTTCTCTGTGTCCCTGTTTAGTTTCTGATTCCATGATCTGTCCATTGGTGAAAGTGGTGTGTTGAAGTCTCCCACTATTATTGTATGAGGTGCAATGTGTGCTTTGAGATTTACTAAAGTTTCTTTAATGAATGTGGCTGCCTTTGTATTTGGAGCATAGATATTCAGGATTGATAGTTCCTCTTGGAGGATTTTACCTTTGATGAGTATGAAGTATCCCTCCCTGTCTTTTTTAATGACTTTGGGTTGGAAGTCAATCTTATCAGATATTAGAATGGCTACTCCAGCTTGTTTCTTCCTACCATTTGCTTGGAAAATTGTTTTCCAGCCTTTCATTCTGAGGTAGTGTCTATCTTTTTCTCTGAGATGAGTTTCCTGTAAGCAGCAAAATGTTGGGTCTTGTTTGTGTAGCCAGTTTGTTAGTCTATGTCTTTTTATCAGGGAGTTGAGTCCATTGATATTAAGAGATATTAAGGAAAAGTAATTGTTGTTTCCTGTTATTTTTGTTGTTAAAGTTGGCATTCTGTTCTTGTGGCTGTCTTCTTTAGGTTTGTTGAGGGATTACCTTCTTGTTGTTTCTAGGGCGTGGTTCCTGTCCTTGTATTGGTTTTTTTCTGTTATTATCCTTTGAAGGGCTGGATTCGTGGAGAGATAATGTGTGAATTTGGTTTTGTCGTGGAATACTTTGGTTTCTCCATCTATGTTAATTGAGAGTTTGGCTGGGTATAGTAGCCTGGGCTGGAATTTGTGTTCTTTTAGTGTCTGTATAACATCCGTCCAGGATCTTCTGTCTTTCATAGTCTCTGGTGAAAAATCTGGTGTAATTCTGATAGGCTTGCCTTTATATGTTACTTGGCCTTTTTCTCTTACTGCTTTTAGTATTCTATCTTTATTTAGAGCATTTGTTGTTCTGATTATTATGTGTCGGGAGGTATTTCTTTTCTGGTCCAGTCTATTTGGAGTTCTGTAGGCTTCTTGTATGTTCATGGGCATCTCTTTCTTTAGATTTGGGAAGTTTTCTTCTATAATTTTGTTGAAGATGTTTGCTGGTCCTTTGATTTGAAAATCTTCATTCTCATCCACTCCTATTATCCGTAGGTTTGGTCTTCTCATTGTGTCCTGTATTTCTTGGATGTTTTCAGTTAGGATCTTTTTGCATTTTACATTTTCCTTGATTGTTGTGCCGATGTTCTCTATGGAATCTTCTGCACTTGAGATTCTCTCTTCCATCTCTTGTATTCTGTTGCTGATGCTCGTATCTATGGTTCCAGATTTCTTTCCTAGGGTTTCTATCTCCAGTGTTGCCTCATTTTGGGTTTTCTTTATTGTGTCTACTTCCCTTTTTAGGTCTAGTATGGTTTTGTTCATTTACATCATCTGTTTGGATGTGTTTTCCTGTTTTTCTTTAAGGACTTCTACCTGTTTGATTGTGTTATCCTGTTTTTCTTTAAGGACTTCTACCTGTTTGATTGTGTTATCCTGTTTTTCTTTAAGGACTTGTAACTCTTTAGCCATGTTCTCCTGTAATTCTTTAAGTGAGTTATTAAAGTCCTTCTTGATGTCCTCTACCATCATCATGAGATATGCTTTTAGATCCGTGTCTAGCTTTTCCGGTGTGTTGGGGTGCCCTGGACTGGGCGAGGTGGGGGTGCTGGGTTCTGATGATGGTGAGTGGTCTTGGTTTCTGTTAGTAAGATTATTACGTTTACCTTTCGCCATCTGGTAATCTCTGGGGTTAGTTGTTATCGTTGTCACTGTTTAAAGATTGGAGCAGAAGCTGTGTTCCACTCACCAGCAGTCTCAAAATCCTGTGGCGGGTGTCGTGGGTAGCTGGCGGTACCCTGGTGCTGGTCCAGCAGGAAGAGGCCTGTGGTCCTACTCAGGCCGGTTTTCTGCTTCCCTAACTAATGCAGTCTCTGGTCCTGCTCGCAATTGGATTGGAGCAGAAGCTGTGTTCCACTCACCAGAAGTCTTAAGATCCTGTGGTGGGTGTTGTGGGTAGCTGGCGAGTGTCAGCCGACCCTGCGCCCTAGCTATCCTGGTGCTTTTCTGACTGGAAGAGGCTTGTGGCCCTACGTAGGCCGGATTTCTGCCTCCCCAACCAAAGCAGTCTCAGGCCCCGCGTGATTGGACTGGAGCAGAAGCTGTGTTCCACTCACCAGCAGTCTCAAAATCCTGTGGCGGGGGTCGTGGGTAGCTGGCGGGTGTCAGGCAACCCTGCGCTCTAGCTACCCTGGCGCTGATCCGGCCGGATGAGGCCTGTGGCCCTACTCAGGCTGGTTTCTGCTTCCCTAACTAATGCAGTCTCAGGTCCCGCGCGCAATTGGATTGGAGCAGAAGCTGTGTTCCACTCACCAGAAGTCTTAAGATCCTGTGGTGGGTGTTGTGGGTAGCTGGCGAGTGTCAGCTGACCCTGCGCCCTAGCTGCCCCGGTGCTTTTCGGCCTTTTTGTCTTATTGACGGTGTCTATTGCCTTACAGAAGCTTTGTAATTTCATGAGGTCCCATTGTTATTTCTTGATCTTACAGCACAAGCCATTGCTGTTCTATTCAGGAATTTGTCCCCTGTGCCCATATCTTCAAGGCTTTTTTCCCACTTTCAAATCTATAAGTTTCACTGTCTCTGGATTTATGTGCAGTTCCTTGATCCAGTTAGATTTGATCTTAGTACAAGGAGATAGGAATGGATCAATTCACATTCTTCTAAATGATAACCACCAGTTGTGCCAGCACCATTTGTTGAAAATGTTATCTTTTTTCCACTGGATGGTTTTAGCTCCCTTGTCAAAGATCAAGTGACCATAGGTGTGTGGGATTATTTCTGGGTCCTCAATTCTATTCCATTGGTCTACCTGTCTGTCCATATACCAGTAGCATGCAGTTTTTATCACAATTGCTCCGTAGTACAGCTTTAGGTCAGGCATGGTGATTCCCCCAGAGGTTCTTTTATCATTGAGAAGAGTTTTTGCTATCCTTTGAATTTTGTTATTCCAGATAAACTTGCAAATTGCCCTTTCTAATCATTGAAGAATTGAGTTGGAATTTTGATGGGTATTGAATTGAATCTGTAGATTGCTTTTGGTAAGATAGCCGTTTTTACTATATTGATCCTGCCAATCCATGAGCATGGAGGATCTTTCCATCTTCTAAGTTCTTCTTTGATTTTTTTCTTCAGAGACTTGAAGTTATTATCATAGATGTCTTTCACTTCCTTAGTTAGAGTCACACCAAGGTATTTTATATTATTTGTGACTATTGTGAAGGGTGTTATTTCCCTAATTTCGTTCTTAGCCTGTTTATCCTTTGTGTAGAAAAAGGCCATTGACTTATGTGAGTTAATTTTATATTCAGCTACTTCACTGAAGCTGTTTATCAGGTTTAGGAGTTCTCGGGTGGAATTTTTAGGGTCACGTATATATACTATTATATCATCTGCAAAACGTGATATTTTGACTTCTTCTTTTCCAATTTGTATCCCCTTGACATCCTTTTGTTGTCAAATTGCTCTGGCTAGGACTTCAAGTACTATATTGAATAGGTACGGAGAAAGTGGGCAGCCTTGTCTAGTCCCTGATTTTAATGGGACTGCTTCCAGCTTTTCTCCATTTACTTTGATGTTGACTGCTGGTGTTTTTTACCATTTTTTATTAGGTATTTAGCTCATTTACATTTCCAATGCTATACCAAAAGTCCCCTATACCCACCCACCCCCACTCCCCTTTCCACCCACTCCCCCTTTATGGCCCTGGCGTTCCCCTGTACTGGGGCATATAAAGTTTGCAAGTCCAGTGGGCCTCTCTTTCAAGTGATGTCCTACTAGGCCATCTTTTGATACATATGCAGCTAGAGTCAAGAGCTCCGGGGTACTGGTTAGTTCATATTGTTGTTCCACCTATAGGGTTGAAGTTCCCTTTAGTTCCTTGGGTGCTTTCTCTAGCTCCTCCATTGGGGGCCCTGTGATCCATTCAATAGCTTACTGTGAGCATCCACTTCTGTGTTTGCTAGGCCCTGGCATATTCTCACAAGAGGCAGCTATATCTGAGTCCTTTCAGCAAAATCTTGCTAGTGTATGCAATGGTGTCAGCGTTTGGAAGCTGATCATGGGATGGATCTCTGGATATGGCAATCACTAGATGGTCCATCCTTTCGTCACACTTCCAAATTTTGTCTCTGTAACTCCTTCATGGGTGTTTTCTTCCCTATTCTAAGAAGGGGCAAAGTGTCCACATTTTTGTCTTCTTTCTCTTGAGTTTAATGCATTTAGCAAATTGTATCTTATATCTTGGGTATTCTAAGTTTCTGGGCTAATATCCACTTATCAGTGAGTACATATTGTGAGAGTTTCTTTGTGATTGGGTTACCTCACTCAGGATGATGCCCTCCAGGTCCATCCATTTGCCTAGGAATTTCATAAATTCATTCTTTTTAATAGCTGAGTAGTACTCCATTGTGTAAATGTACCACATTTTCTGTATCCATTCCTCTGTTGAGGGGCATCTGGGTTCTTTCCAGCTTCTGGCTATTATAAATAAGGCTGCTATGAACATAGTGGAGTATGTGTCCTTCTTACCGGTTGGGACATCTTCTGGATATATGCCCAGGAGAGGTATTGCTGGATCCTCCGGTAGTACTATGTCCAATTTTTGAGGAACCGCCAGACTGATTTCCATAGTGGTTGTACAAGCTTGCAATCCCACCAACAATGGAGGAGCGTTCCTCTTTCTCCACATCCTCGCCAGCATCTGCTGTCACCTGAATTTTTCATCTTAGCCATTCTGACTGGTGTGAGGTGGAATCTCACGGTTGTTTTGATTTGCATTTCCCTGATGATTAAGGATGCTGAACATTTTTCAGGTGCTTCTCAGCCATTCGGTATTCCTTAGGTGAGAATTCTTTGTTCATTTCTGAGCCACATTTTATAATGGGGTTATTTGATTTTCTGGAGTCCTCCTTCTTGAGTTCTTTATATATATTGGATATTAGTCCCCTATCCGATTTGGGATAGGTAAAGATCCTTTCCCAATCTGTTGGTGGTCTTTTTGTCTTATTGACGGTGTCTTTTGCCTTGCAGAAGCTTTGCATTTTTATGAGGTCCCATTTATTGATTCGCTATCTTACAGCACCAGCCATTGCTGTCCTATTCAGGAATTTTTCCCCTGTACCCATATCTTCAAGGCTTTTCCCTACTTTCTCCTCTATAAGTTTCAGTGTCTCTGGTTTTATGTGGAGTTCCTTAATCACTTAGATTTGACCTTAGTACAAGGAGATAGTAATGGATCAATTCGCAATCTTCTACATGATAACCGCCAGTTGTGCCAGCACCATTTGTTGAAAATGCTGTCTTTTTTCCACTGGATGATTTTAGCTCCCTTGTCAAAGATCAAGTGACCATAGGAGTGTGGGTACATCTCTGGGTCTTCAATTCTGTTCCATTGGTCTACTTGTCTTTCACTATACCAGTACCATGGCAGTTTTTATCATAATTGCTCTGTAGTACAGCTTTAGGTCGGTGATGGTGATTCCACCAGAGTTTCTTTTACCCTTGAGAAGAGTTTTTGCTATCCTAGGTTTTTTCTTATTCCAGATGAATCTGTCAATTGTCCTTTCTAATTCGTTGAAGAATTGAGTTGGAATTTTGATGGGTATTGCATTGAATCTGTAGATTGCTTTTGGCCCGATAGCCATTTTTACTATATTGATCCTGCCAATCCATGAGCATGGGAGATCTTTCCATCTTCTGAGATCTTCTTTAATTTCTTTCTTCAGAGACATGAAGTTCTTGTCATACAGATCTTTCACTTCCTTAGTTAGAGTCATGCCTAGGTATTTTATATTATTTGTGGCTATTGAGAAGGGTGTTGTTTCCCTAATTTCTTTCTCAGCCTGTTTGTCCTTTGTGTAGAGAAAGGCCATTGACTTTTTTGAGTTAATTTTATATCCAGCTACTTCACTGAAGCTGTTTTTCAGGCTTAGGAGTTCTCTGGTGGAATTTTTAGGGTCACGTATATATACTATCATATCATCTGCAAAACGTGATATTTTGACCTCTTCCTTTCCAATTTGTATCCCCTTGATCTCCTTTTGTTGTCGAATTGCTCTGGCTAGGACTTCAAGTACAATGTTGAATAGGTAGGGAGAGAGTGGAAAGCCTTGTCTAGTCCCTGATTTTAGTGGGATTGCTTCAAGCTTCTCACCATTTACTTTGATGCTGGCTACTGGTTTGCTGTAGATTGCTTTTATCATGTTTAGGTATGGGCCTTGAATTCCTGATCTTTCCAAGACTTTTATCGTAAATGGATGTTGAATTTTGTCAAATGCTTTCTCAGCAGCTAATGAGATGATCATGTGGTTTTGTCTTTGAATTTGTTTATATAGTGGATTACATGGATGGATTTCCATATATTAAACCATCTCTGTATACCTGGGATTTAGCCTACTTGGTCCGGCTGGATGATTGTTTGATGTGTTCTTGGATTCGCTTAGTGAGAATTTTATTGAGTATTTTTCCATCAATATTCATAAGGGAAATTGGTCTGAAGTTCTCTATCTTTGTTGGGTCTTTGTGTGGTTTAGGTATCAGAGTAATTGTGGCTTCATAGAGTGAATTGGGTAGAGTACCTTCTGATTTTATTTTGTGGAATAGTTTGTGAAGAACTGGGATTAGATCTTCTTTGAAGGTCTGATAGAACTCTGAACTAAACCCATCTGGTCCTGGGCTTTTTTTGGTTGGGAGACTATTAATGACTGCTTCTATTTCTTTAGGGGATATAGGACTGTTTACCTCATTAATCTGATCCTGATTTAACTTTGGTACCTGGTATCTGTCTAGACATTTGTCCATTTCATCCAGGTTTTCCAGCTTTGTAGAGTACATCCTTTGTAGAAGGATCTGATGGTGTTTTGGATTTCTTCAGGATCTGTTGTTATGTCTCCCTTTTTATTTCTGATTTTGTTAATTAGGATGCTGTCCCTATGCCCTCTATTGAGTGTGACTAAGGGTTTATCTATATTGTTGATTTTCTCAAAGAACCAGCTCCTGGTTTGGTTGATTCTTTGAATAGTTCTTTTGTTTCCACTTGGTTGATTTCACCCCTGAGTTTGATTATTTCCTGCCATCTACTCCTCTTGGGTGAATGTGCTTTCTTTAGTTCTAGAGCCTCTAGTTGTGCTGTCAGACTGCTAGTGTGTGCTCTGTCTAATTTCTTTTTGGTGGCACTCACAGCTATGAGTTTTCTTCTTAGGAATGCTTTCATTGTGTCCCATAAGTTTCGGTATGTTGTGGCTTCATTTTCATTAAATTTTTAAAAGTCTTTAATTTCATTCTTTATTTCTTCCTTGACCAAGTTATCATTGAGGAGAGTGTTGTTCATTTTCCATGTGAATGTTGGTTTTCTATTATTTATGTTGTTATTGCAGATCTACCTTAGTCCATGGTAATCTGAAAGGATGCACGGGACAATTTCAATATTTTTTTATATTTGTTGACGCCTGTTTTGTGACCAAATATATCATCAGTTTTGGAGAAGGTACTATGAGGTGCTGAGAAGAAGGTATATCCATTTGTTTTAGGATAAAATATTTTGTAGATATCTGTTAAATCCATTTGTTTCATAACTTCTGTTAGTTTCACTGTGTCCCTGTTTAGTTTCTGTTTCCAGGATCTGTCCATTGATGAAACTGGTGTGTTGAAGTCTCCCACTGTTAGTGTGTGAGGTGCAATGTATTCTTTGAGCTTTACTAAAGTTTCTTTAATTAATGTGGCTGCCCTTGCATTTAGAGTATAGATATTCAGAATTGAGAGTTCCTCTTGGGGGATGAATTTACACCTCCACACACCTAGTATTTCTTTCTAGTGATATATCCTTCAAAGAAATCCACTACATCAGCTCAACTATCGAATTATGCTTTCCAAATTCTTCCAAGGAAAGCAAACTATCAGCTTTGTGGGCTACATGGTATAATATTTTATCTTTTTCACTAGGGTTCTGAGTGAATCTTTCCTTGTGAGAGCCATGCCTATGACAAGTATGCTATCATTTGCAAACCTACTGCTCTATCGCCAATCATGTTACCCACCCTCTGTGCTTGGGTGATGGTAGAATCTTATGTGACTACAAACTCATCTTTTTTACCTCAGATTTGTACCTTGTTGCAGCTCCACTTCTGTGGACTTAACATCAACAGACATTTCTTCTGTGACACACCCCAGCTGTTAAATCTGTCCTACACTGACAAATTCTTTGTACAGTTTCTGCTTGCCATATTTACAAGGTTGTTTAGAATAGTGAATGCCTTACTTATTGTGATAGCATATGACTATGTAGCCATATCTGTAGTGTAGAGTTTCTACTACCCCACTCTTAGCTTGGGTTGGACTACAATACAAGGCCCACTCGAGTTCCCTTGGATCCTTGGATGAAAAACACGTACACATTAGCTTACTTTTTATATGCTTTTAGCTATGTGGTTGGGCCCTTCTAATCCTTCCTTGGCTAGTGCACCCTTCTTTTCATTCCCAGCTTAACACTTCAAAATCTGCCCCCAACTTTAGTTGCCTGGTTACCTTCTTCTGCTCAGCACCCTAAATCTGCTCTCAACTTAGTTGTGTTTCTAATCTCTCCACTCCATCCCCACCCCTGCTACCCTAGGCCCAATTAGGGAAGTGGCCAATAGCCCTTCCACCTGCGATCTCACATGGCTGGTGTCTCTCTCTCCTTCTGAAGCACTCCGACATCTTCCTTCCTCCTGTGCCTGCTAGCCTGCCTACAGGAACCTGGAGTTCTGCCTCTTCCGCCCAACTATTAACCTCTAACATCTTTATTGGTCAATCAAGAACCACTTAGGGAACAGGACTTCCAGAATTCACAGGCAGATTCCCAATCAGCACATTGGAACCACCCCCTACACATGTCACATAAAATAAAGGCAGGTCTAAAGTCTTCAACACCTATGCGTCATACCTGACAGCTGCTTCCCTCTTCTATACATCAAGTTTGTCTATCTGAGTTCCAGTTCTGGCAGCTCCTCCACTTTTGACAGAGTCGCTTTCATTTTCTGCCCTGTGGTGATTCCCATTTTGAATCTCTCGATTTATAGTCTGAGGAGGTTGCAGCAGTGGACTTCCTGTTACCAAGGTCACAAATATGCACCTTTCTGAGAGATTTCTCCACAATCTACCACCATGTGTGCATGAATGACATATTACAAAATCCACAAAGTTTAAAAAAGGCTTTGGTTTAGAAAATAATAATAATATGAACCAATGGTTGTTCTATGTCAGGACATAGGAACTTGGGTTATTGAGTCTTGGAGAATTATTGCTTTAGTGACTTCATAAGTGATGTCAGCTTTCATTATTCTATTCAGAGGTATTTATGATAATTGATTTTTGAAACTTTTCCACTTTTTATGTGTGGAGACTGATGAATGGACTATACAGAGGATGTTTGCAGGCTGAAAATAGTTTTGCACTGATATAGTAAAACCTCCTGAATTGACCAGTCTGATAGAACTGGAAGCATTTTCCAAGGTGTCCCTTATTGCTAGTCATTAAATAAAATCTTGTTCACATTTTTGTCTCCTACTGCTGTTGGCTAAAAATGAAAGGAATTATCTATATTATTAAAGGTGAAAAAAGCTCCATCTACTCGCCTAAGAATTTCGTAAATTCATTGTTTTTAATAGCTAAGTAGTACTCCGTTGTATAAATGTACCACATTTTCTGTATCCATTCCTCTGTTGAGGGATATCTGGGTTCTTTCCAGCTTCTGGCTATTATAAATAAGGCTGCTATGAACATAGTGGAGCATGTGTCCTTATTCCATGTTGGATAATTTTCTGGGTATATGCTTAGCAGTAGTATTGTTGGGTCCTCAGGTAGTACTATGTCCAATTTTCTGAGGAAATGCCAAACTGATTTCTAGTGTAGTTGTACCAGCTTGCAATCCTACCAGCAATGGAGGAGTGTTCCTCTTTCTCCACATCCTCACCAGCATCTGCTGTCACCTGAATTTTTGATCTTAGCCATTCTGACTGGTGTGAGGTAGAATCTCAGGGTTGTTTTGATTTGCATTTCCCATATCATCCTGAGTGAGGTAACCCAATCACAAAAGAACACACATGATATGCACTCACTGATAAGTGGATATTAGCCCAGAAGCTCAGAATACCCAAGATACAATTTGAAAAACCACAAGAAACTCAAGAAGAAGGGAGACCAAAGTGTGGATACTTCGATCCTTCTTAGAAGGGGGAACAAAATACCCATGGGAGGAGTTACAGAGACAAAATGTGGAGCAGAGACTGAAGGAATGACCATCCAGAGACCGCCCCACCTAGGGATCCATCATGGGATCAATCACCAAACCCAGATACTATTGTGGATGCCAAAACATGCTTGCTGACATACTTTATGTCTTGGAATGAGTTCCGTTTATCAAGCACCAGGTGAAGACCTTTTTATTCATATCTTATTTGATGACCTCAACATACTTTCAGGCAGAAGTCATTATTATATTAGTTTAAGCTATTAAACATCTTCATATTTGTTTCTATGGATAAAAAAAAAAGCACAGTCGGAATTTGATACAAAATAACTTAGTTGGAAAATTTTGTTTCTAAGAACTATATTTTTAATTAATTATTTATTTAATTTTTATTCACTTTATGTTTTAGCACTAGTCTTAGTCTGTTTGGGTGTGAGGTTTGTTTCTAGCTGAGGACATCTTACAGTGAAAGGCTGTTTTTCAATATAAGAGGGCATCTTCTTAGACCCAAAAGAAAGGAAGTTTCATCAGAGAATAAGGCGGGGGGCATTGGTAATGGGCAGCCAGCCACAATATCATTACTCCAGAGAATAATTATTACTCAGTAGATGTTAGCGCTAATGGTTGCTCAGCTTTACACATTGGATCCTGGAGTAGTTGCAGCAGGCAGCCTCTGGGAGCGGGGATGGAGGAGAGGGCATCTCTGCCCATTAAAGTAATAAACTCCCATAGGTCATTTGAAAACTTTAGTGACAAAGGAGCAGGGATTCCAGAAGGACACATTTTTATTTACACAAAGTTAGTGAACATTTTAAAAAATGATGTAAGCAGAAATGAGACACACCAGTGGGAAATGCAAATGAACCAAAGAATATTGAAAAGCCACCAATATTTTCTCTGGTGGTGCAAGATCTCAAGACGTTTCACCTAAAGAAACTCAGTAAGTCTAACTCATTCCGACCTATTTCATTCAACCTGAAAATAGTACATTTCATCTCATCCCAACTTTCCTTTGTAAAAAGGGCAGAGAAACGCTGCCAGGTCCTGAGGCTGTTTAGATCAGGCTTTGTACAAATTGAGTCCTACAACAATTCCTGGCACATAGCAAGCATTAAAAAAGTATTTATTCACAGTTATGTTATATGGGATTATATCTTAGGATCATTGTTTGTGTCTAAAACCACATTAGATGTTTATTATAATTACATGCCAGGCATAATAACTGATGGGACACTCTGCTGAACTCTGAGGATAAGCAATGGAAAGCTTTTGTTCCATACTGTGAATAATCATGAATGTTCATGAATATTTAATGGATATTCAACAGGTACCTGTTATTTGAAGGAAGATTCAACATCTTAGAACAGCCCAAGTCAGCAGCAGATGTCACACCTGAGTATAAGTGACAAAAAGCACAGGCAAGGATGGACAGCCAAACACAAGTGAGAGAAGACTAGGAACTTGAGCTTCACCAATCTATCACGGCAAATGTTCATTTGCCTTGTGAGACACACTTGTTTTCACTTTGACCTGATACCAGTACAAATCTGTCTTTCTTCATTGAAGAGTGTGTGTTGAGGTTTTGCCTTTTATTGTCTATTGTAAGGTTATATGTGGCCCCCAATGATCTAGAGACTGCACATAGCCCCTGTGACCCTGCCCCATGTTAATTCTGATTGGTGAATAAAGATGCCAATAGCTGGGCAAAATAGACATAGGTGGGGTTTAGGTTTCATGGACTTGGGGGAGAGGAGGGTCACAAGGAAGAAGAAGGTACAGGAAGGAGGAAGGAAAAGCCACCATGGGTTAAGGGTCAAGAGAGCATGGCCTTGAGAGCTACCCAGTTGGAGTTAAGAGCAGCCTGGATGAAACATAATAAATAGTAAGTAATAACTGGAGTTGTAAATAGGAAAATAGATTCTAACCGCAAGAGGGGAGGCAGTTGCCCAGCTCTTGAGCTGTTTAGGGCTTATTTTAAATATCAAGGCTTTGAGTGTCTCTTTTATCTGGGAACTCAATAACCAAAGGTAGGGTTAAAAACCCCAGGCTTGGATTTAAATATTTACTACAAGTATGCACAAGCTTACCTCCTGTGTTTAAAATGGTAGCCTGAGCTAACTGGTAACATCCAAGCTGACCTTTGCCAATCACTAAAATAACAAACCCTTTCTTCTTCCTGCTTCTTTTCTCTGGGAAAATCCTAGCATATGATGCTTCTGAGGTTTTCTCCCCCTTTATCATGGATGCATGTTCACAGCCCTTCCATTCTGTAGGTTGTGATGCTGAAATTGGTCAAATTCAAGATTTCATTTTTCATAGTTGCGGGGGAGCCACTCTCAGGTCCTCATGGTTGTGAAGCAAACATCTTACTGGTGGAGTCATCTCAATAGCCCCATCTCTTTTTATTTTAGACATAGTCTCATGTGTTCCATGAGGACTTTCAACTAACTAACAATATAGTCAAGAATCACACTGAATTTCTAATTCACCTTGGCACCTGTTGCTAACATATCCAGTTTATGTGGTGTTGGGAATTAATCTCAGGCTTTGGCCTTGCCAGTTAAGCAGTATACCAACTTAGTTACATCTCCAGCCCCAAGTATTTCTTTTAAAGTTACAAACACTAGCTCTCAAACTTCAGGACTGTCTCTTTTCTTATGCAGGAAGCTTGTGTATGGCCGGAGGAAGAAACAGCACAGCTGTGACCAGATTCATCCTCCTGGGATTTTCAGATCAGCCTCAGATGAAAATCTTCCTTTTTATTCTGTTTCTGGGGATTTATCTCCTGACCTTAGCCTGGAACTTGAGCCTCATCACCCTCATTAGGATGGACAGTCACCTCCACACACCCATGTACTTCTTCCTCAGTAATCTCTCCTTCCTGGACATCTGTTATTCATCCTCCACTGCCCCCAAGATGCTTTCTGACATTGTCACAGATAAGAACACCATTTCTTTTCTTGGCTGTGCCACACAATACTTTGTCTTCTGTGGAATGGGGCTGACTGAATGCTTGCTCCTGGCAGCTATGGCCTATGACAGGTACACTGCTGTCTGCAACCCACTGCTCTACATGGCTCTCATGTCCCATACTCTGTGTTTAAAGTTGGTGGCTGGTGCCTATATGGGTGGTTTCCTTAGTTCTTTGATTGAAACATGCTCTGTCTACCAGCATGATTTCTGTGGGCCCAACATAATCAACCACTTCTTCTGTGACCTTCCTCCAGTCCTGGCTCTAGCGTGCTCTGACATCTTTACCAGCCAGGTGGTGACCTTTATTTTAGGTGTCATTGTGGGGGTGATTTCTGTCCTAGTGGTCCTCGTCTCTTATGGATACATTATTGCTGCTGTCCTTAGGATCAACTCAGCTAAAGGTAGGACCAAGGCCTTTAGCACCAGTGCTTCTCACCTGACTGCTGTGACCCTCTTCTATGGCTCTGGTCTCTTCATGTACATGAGACCCAATTCAAGTTATTCCTTCGGACATGACAAGGTGGCATCTGTATTCTATGCTGTAGTGATCCCCATGATGAACCCCATCATCTATAGCCTCAGAAATAAGGACATTAAAAATGCTGTGAGGAAAGCTGTGGAAAGGGACAGCATGCTTTCTCATGGGCATTCATTTTTCTGACAATGGGTGGTGTTTACATGACAGTCTGAGTGGATGAATATTGCAGAAATTCATGTAGGTTTGACTACTTGAATTTCAAGATGATGTGAATGGACCCACTTACATTACATTTAACTAGAGATGGTTTTGTCATTATTGATTTCCTAAAATAAATAGCATGAGTACTTTTAGGTTTCAATGCCCTCTTTAGTGGAAAACCTCACCATGATGAAATAACACTCTGCCACATCAAAATACCTCTTTTCCATAGTTTGGATACAGAGCACAGAGAAACTGAGCTGGAACTCAGATGGAAGCTTCCTCCCTGCTGGCTAGCATTAATAGTACCAGAGGGTGATGTGAGAGAAGTCATCAACAATATTGCCTAGCTGTGGATCTTGCCAATTAAAATAACAAAATGCCTGATAGTGTATGCTCACTGGACTAGTAGTGGCATGAATGTTTGAGAGTTAACCAGTCCCTTCATGATTGGATCTGAAGCCTGTTCTATTGGAGGGAATTCATGTACCTGGGACTATAAACATGACCTAAAGCCTATGACTAAGGGGGTCACAGCCACTTTCTGGGAGTCTAAGGATAACTTGCTGTTGATAAATGGATATGTTGCTGGTCATGGTGGTTTATGCCTTTAATCCCAACATTGGACACAGAAGCAGGCAGATCTCTGTTAGTTCAAGATCATCCTTTTCTACAAAATGGACAGACATGACAGCCAGGGCTACCTACCAACCAAACAAATGGATATGTATCAAAACTGTTTGCTAAGTAATTATGTTTATATCTTTAGATAGTACAACTCTCAGTCTTGGTTAGAGAAGACACTAGGCCAGGGGAACGTTATCAAAACAGAGATTTGTGACTGGTCAAGGTGCTGCGAATAAGTGACTTGAGTACTCAACTTTAAATGTAACATCCATATGATCTTGCATTTAACCTCTCTGTGCTCCTGAATGTAAATGTGATGTGACTAACTGTGTTCACACCTGTATCAAATTCCCTCAAGAATTTAAACAGGAACTGTAAACTAAATAAATCCCCCCCCTCCCTGTTGTTTTCTGCTGGGATCTTTTATCCCAAGAACACAAATTGGCACTGAGGAAAATGGGAATGTTCACATGATAAACCTGACCCAGATTTTTGGGCAGAGGAATTAGAGACTTTGCAACTTTGGATTGGAAAAATCATTGAATTGTATTGAAAGAACTTAATGTACCATTTTAATAAAAGCTTGGAAGAGAGTAATATTGAAAGAAGTATGGGAAATGGAGACCCTTTTCATGAGGTTTCAGGGTGACAATGATTTTTTTTAGAATCTGGGAGAGAAGACATTTTTGAGATATGTCAGTTAAGAATGTGTGTGTGCTAATCAGACTGGGTCTGAAGAATCTGTTGTGATTAAGAAATCTGCACCATTGCAGTGAAACGTGTGCTTCATGAGAACAATAGAACAGTATTTTATCAGGATTAGTATGCAGAAACTCATACAACTATGGTCCAAAAGGACCAGGTTACACGTGGAGCTTACTGCAAAACTTGGTAATAGAGGAAAAGATGTCTATATGGTACAGAAACTAAAAGATGAAAGAATTTGTGGAGAAAAATTGAGGCCTGGCACTGTGCTGCAGGTCTGAAGATCCTGTGAAGCAATAGTAGAAAACATTCGTCAAAGTGGAGACTCAGTCCCAGGACACTGAGTTTCCAGAACCATTGGACATCCTACAAGGACATCTGTGGGTATAGAAGAGAGCTAGAATGGAAAACCTGTGTGCTGAGAAGGACAGAGTTGGAAAAGTGGTTCTACCAAAGCCCTTTTGATCCCAGGAAAATCACAAAGCACAGGTAGTCAGTCAGTCACTTGTGAGTTACAATGACAGAAAACTATGTCCTGTGCACAAATATAGCATGAATAACCACATTTTTGGGTTAACCAATTTCTGCTTAGGTTTAAGGTCCACTCCCTAGAGTGGTATTCAAGATTGTTACCATAAACCTGGCCAGGAATGAAAAGGTGGGGAAGTCTTCGACCCTAGGGAAGAATCTACTGCTAGTATCTTATTATATGGACAGTATTACAGTCTTCTCTGGGCATGGCAGGGCAATTCCCTCTATGAACTCATGGCAGACCAAACTAGTTTAATTCAAGAATTGATGGAGATGCTCAAAAGATTCTGCCACCAGATGAAGACCTTTGTTACCTGAGGGCTGACTAGGTAGCAAGATTCAATTTGTTTCAAGGAAGTGTTCCCCAACAGGTTGCTCACACTCTAGTGAATATCCCTACCCCGAAAGCCTGTATCTGATTCTCTCATGGCCTATTCAGGCCTATTGCACATTGAGCTGAACTAGAGGGAGGGAAGCTTAGCTGAGGCAGGTAGGGGCAGACATATCTTGGTCAGCAGTGAGTTCTTGGGGTGGGTGATGGTGGAGAATAAACACACCTGGGAGCAGCTTCAGAGAACTGGTTCATTATTGGGGTTGGGGGAAGTAAAGAGGTATTTATGCCCCAGGGCAGGCATCCTTGGTCCCTGAGGCACTGCACATTACATATACATATACATATACATATACATATACATATACATATACATATACATATACATATACATATACATATACAGATACAGATACAGATACAGATACAGATACAGATACAGACACAGACACAGACACAGACACAGACACTTACACTTACACTTACACATACACACACACATATATATGTATATATGCACACACATATATATGCATATTCATGCACATACACACAGATACATAAACCACACACACACAAGAAAAAAACCCTCAGAACTTCTTAGTGGCTGTACAAATTCAGACAGATTCTGGGAGTTGTAATTCATGTATTATACAATTTACCCTGATATAGGAAACTGTCATCAATGGCTATGAAATTACAAACTTTTTTTTCTAGGTATTTATTTCATTTACATTTCCAATGCTATCCCAAAAGTCCCCCACACGCTTCCCCACCCACTCCCCCACCCACCCACTCCCACTTCTTGGCCCTGGCGTTCCCCTGTACTGAGGCATATAAAGTTTGCATGACCAATGGGCCTCTCTTTCCACTGATGGCCGACTAGACCATCTTCTGATACATATGCAGCTAGAGTCAAAAGCTCAGGGGTACTGGTTAGTTCATCATGTTGTTCCACCCATAGGGCTGCAGATTCCTTTAGCTCCTTGGTTACTTTCTCTAGCTCCTCCATTGGGGGCCCTGTGATCCATCCAATAGCTGACTGTGAGCATCCACTTCTGTGTTTGCTAGGCCCCGGCATAGTCTCACAAGAAACAGCTATATCAGGGTCCTTTCAGCAAAATCTTGCTAGTGTATGCAATGGTGTCTGAAAACCTTTCTTTCCCTCCAAGAAAAAAACACTGTAAAACACTTCATGATAGTTATAATAAAAAGAAGCTATCAATTTAAGAGTGAAAGCACGTGGGAGGCTTTGAACGAGGATAGCTAGGAGGGGCAGGAAGGAGAAAAGGAGGGAAGTGATAAAATTCTGTTTAAATTTAGAACTTTAACTTTATAATAAATTAATTAATGAATAAATAAATTTATTGACCAACAAAACAAGGTTCTCCAAATAAATATGATTGATGTTCATGTGAACTCTTGGAGACCAAGGTATTATGAACAGGGCCTGAATGTGTCTGTACCAATTAAAGTTCAAGAGCTGAAAAAAGTAGACACATGCCCCATCCTTAACCAAGTAGCTATCTCCAATTGATAGCCATCTGCAATTGAAAATTTAGTTTTTTCCAAGGGAATCTCAATGAACAGACAAGCTATGCTTAAGTGTAGGCTACATGACTAGGAGTAGATGGGGAACAGAAAACAGAATCAATGCCATCCTTGAAGGTCTCTTGTCTCATATGTTGTAGCAAGTCTTTTATTTTTTTATTTTTTATTTTTACCCTTTTTAATTTTGTTCTATTTTATATTTTTTTCTGGATTTAGCCTATAGATTCTTTGTGTATTTATTATGGCTTCCATTGTAGTATTTTTATGAGATTCCTGAGTGTTTAGGCAAGTGTTTTTCTCTTTCTTGGCTATCTTTTGGGCATTTTTCCTTGTTTGTTTTTTGTATGTTTGTTTGGTCCTATGCTAGTGTGTTAATTTATTTTATCTTACTTTCATTTTATTTTATTATTATCCCTTAGAAACTTTTTTGTTTTTTAATGAGAAACAGAAATGGGTGGCTCTGGATGGAAGGGAAGATGGGGGGGGGGAACTGGGGGGATTAGAGAGAAGGAAAACCATAATCAGGATATATTGTGTGAGAAAAATACATTTTCAACAAAAGAAGTAATAATAAAAACATGTAAATTTCTCACAGATAATTTTCAGGGCTATAACTTGGTCCATTTGCACAGAAGTCAATTTGATACTCAATTTCCCCTGTAAATATAGCTAGCAATATATCTTTAGGATATCCTCATCATTATTAATTTTTAATGTAGCAACTCCCACCTCTGAGAGGCAACTTGTTATGCTCTCTGTATACTAAGAATTTAGTCTTCTTTTATATATGGAGCAAAAGAGGATTGCAAGCATGATGAAATCAGCCAAGAGTCCCAGAGGTGGCAAACAGGATCCTCAAATATTCCCTGCTCAAATTAAATTGTGGTTCGTGCAACTGTTATTGCATGAATATATATGTGTGTGTGTGTGTGTGTGTGCGTGTGTGTGTGCATTCATGCAAATGAATATATGTATACATATATATATATGCAATAACAGTATATATATATATATATATATATATATATATATATGCAATAACAGTTTTTTTTAACGAGGCCATGAATTTGAAGAAGAGTGGATAGGCATATATGGGAGGTTTGAAGGGAGAAACGGGAAGAGAGAAAAGCTGTAATTAAAGCATAATCTCAAAAGTCTGAATATTTATGTTGAATTTCCAGAACACACCAGTTGCTAATTAGAATCCATGAGAGTTTGACTAAATTAACATACACTAAAATTAAACCTAGGAATTGATTACTAAATCTCAGAAAATAGAACTTTGCTTAGTCAAAATATAAATGATGCTCAGAACTTCATTTGATAAACACTGAGAAACACCAGAGAAGGTACAAAACCCACAAGACTCTGAAAATACTGAGGAGTTGCATGAATTCATCTGATGACTGTTTCATACTAGTAAAAATTTTTAGCTGTCACCAATGAAAAAAACTAAATTAAAGTTTACTGATGAACAGGGAATATTTGAGGATCCTGTTTGCCACCTCTGGGATTCTTGGCTGATTTCATCATGCTTGCAATCCTCTTTTGCTCCATACATAAAAGAAGGCTAAATTCTTAGTATACAGAGAGCATAACAAGTTGCCTCTCAGATATGGGAGTTGTTACATTAAAAATTAATAACAATGAAGATATCCTAAAGATATATTGCTAGCTAGATTTACAGGGGAAATTGAGTATCAAATTGACTTTGCATGAAAAAGCATTAAGTCCTGTCATCATGTAATAAGCTATGTGAAAACCTTCTTGTTCTCTATTCCTTATTTGCTTACCCACTGAATGATATTTGAAATTTTATAAAACATCATGTTTGGTAATTTTTAAAAGAAATCATGTCTTTCGTTGAAATTATTGTTATTTCTTAGGGGAGTAGGGAGAAAAGATAAAGGAGGAGGAAGAGGAGAAGAGAGAAGAAGATGAGAGAAGAGAGAAGAGAAAAGAAGAAAATGGAAGAAGAGAGAAGGAGAAAGAGGAGGAGGGGGAGAAGGAAGTGTAGAAAGAGAGAGAAAAAGCCAGAAGAGGAGAAGGAAGAAGGAAGAAAAAAAGAAGAGGAAGAAGAACAACAAGAAGAACAAGAACAAGAATACCAAGACCAAGAACAAGAAGACCAAAACCAAGAAGAACAAGAAGAACCAGAAGAACAAGAAAAACAAGAAGAACAGAAAGAACAGAAAGAACAGGAAGAACAAGAAGAACAAGAAGAATAAGAACACAGGATCCTTCCGATTTCCATCTGCACCTGGAGCTGATCCTGTGCCACAGCACTCCATACCCAAATACTGTCAGGGGAGAGCTGGTCTCCCAGGAGTGCATACATAACTGTGAGCACAGGTAAGACCACCACTTCTGCTCAAATTTCTGGCCCAAGAGGGACCCTCCCATAGCCATCAGGACACAGGAACCAAGGAACAGACAGCGACAGGAACCTTCCAGTTTCCATCTGCTCACCAGAGCTGACCCTTTGCCACAGCTCTCAATATCCAAATTCATTCTGGAGAGAACTGGTCTCCCAGGATTACTTACACACAGGCTTGCAGGAGAGACAAGCCACAGTCAGAAACACCAAGACCAGTTAACACCAGAAAAATCAATATAAACAAATACAGGAAAATACAACCAAAGAAGTGAAATAAATGAACAAAACTGTTCACCTGAGAATGGAAATACGAGCAATAAATAAAACACAAACTGAGGCAATCTGAGAGAAGGAAAACCTAGGAAAGAGAATGGCAACTGCAGACATAAGCATCACCTACAGAATATAAAAGATGGAAGAGAGAATCTCAGGCACAGAAGATACAATGGAAGAAATCCATATGTTGGTCAAAGAAAATGCTAAAGCTAAAAAGTTTCTAGTACAAAGCATCTGGAAAATGTGGGACACTAGAAAAAGACCAAAACTAAGAATAATAGGAATAGAAAAGAAGAGTCACAAGTCAAGGGCATAGAAAAATATCTTCAACAAAATCACAGAAGATCATTTCCCTAACCCAAAGAGATGGATTCCTATAAGCATACAAGAAACCTACAGAACACCAAATAGAGAAGACCAAAAAAAATCATCCCACCACATAATAACCAATATAAAGTATATAGAAAAAAAAAAAAGAATGTTAAAAGCCACTAGGGATAAAGGTCAATAACATATAAAGACAGGCCTATTAGAATTACACAAGACTTCTTAACAGAGACTCTAAAATCCAGAAGGTCCCACACAGATGTCTTACAGTCTCTAAAAGATGATAGCTGCCAACTCAGACTACTATACTCAGCAAAACTTTCAATCACCATAAATGGAGAAACCAAGATATTCCATGACAAAAGCAAATTTAAACAATATCTTTCCACTAATCCAGCCCTACACAGAGGGTAGTAGAAGGAAAACTCCAACACAAGAAGCATAATTACACCCAAGAAAACACAAGAAATTAGTAGTTCCACACCACCATAACCAAAGAACACACACAATACTAACACCAACATCAAAATAACAGGACCCAACAATCATTGGTCATTAATATCTCTAAACATCAATGGTCGCAATTCCCTAATGAAAGGACACAAGCTCACAGAGTGGAAGCACACATAGGATCCATTATTCTGCTGTAGACAAGAAACACACCTCAGCAACAAAGATAAATACTACCTCAGAGTAAAGGGCTGAAAAACAGTTTTCCAACTAAATGGGCTCAAGAATCAAGGACATTATGTATTTTGTAGGCAAATGGATGGAACTAGAATATATCACCCTGTGAGGTAACCCTTGCTCCAAAATACTTACAAGTAGATATTAGTCATAAAGTACAGGATAATCACCTTAAAGTCCACAGAAACTAAGAGGCAAAAAAAAAAAAAAAAAAAAAAAAGGATTGCAGGGAAGGTGGTTGAATCTTTCTCAGACAGGAAAACAAAGTAGATATCAGAATTGAATAGAGGGAGGAACTGAGTGGGAGGTAGAATGAGGAGGGAAGCAGGATGTGTGTGTAGGAAAATCAGGTATAGGAAGAGCAAGGGAGGAAGAACAGAAATTGGTAGTATGGTAGGGTGCTTCTCTAGGACATGCAAGAGACCAGGGATGGGACAGGACCCACGGTGTCAATGGGCTTGACTCTAGCTGAGACTTCTAGCAGTGGGGGATATGAATCTTGAAATGTCCACTTCCTGTAGCCAGGCAAGACTCCCAGTGTAGGGGAAAAGGACAGCAACCTAACCACATAAACTTCAGCCAAATATTTGTGCTGCCTCCAAGATGTGCAGGGCAAAAGTTAAAACAGAGACTGAGGGAATGGCCAACCAGTGATTGTCCATTCCATAAACAAGCACCAATTCCTGACACTATTAATGATCTTCTGTTATGTTTACAGAGAGGAACCTAGCATGACTGCTGCCTGAGAGGCTCTGCCCAGAAGCCAATAAAAACACATACAGCCATCACAGCCAAACATATGGTAGAGTTTGTGGAGGATGTTGGGGGAGGAGGTCTTGTGGAAGAATTGGGGAAAGGATTGAAGGGCCAGAAGAGTACAGGGACTCCATAGAAAGACCAACAGAAACAAATACCTGAAACTTTTGGGGCTCCCAGACACTGAACAACCAACCAAAGAGCAGATGGGGGTACCTAGCCACTACCCCTGCACCTATAGCAGATATGCAACTTATCTTCATGCAGGTTACTGGATCAGGGTCTGTCCTGGAATCTGTTGACTGTGCATCCTTTTCCCCTAACTGAGTGCCTTGACTGGCCATAGTGGGGGAGGATGGGCATAGTTCTCTAGTGTCTTGATGTACAGGGGAGGGCGGGGAGGTGATATACAGAAGTTAAGCACCCCTTCTCATAGGAGGAGATGGGGGGAAATGAGAAGAATCTGAGTGAGAGGAGGACTGGGAGAAGAAGAAAACTGATGTTGGGAAGTAAGTGAATAAATAAATAAGTTAATGAGAAAGAGGATCCAAAACCGTAAACATAAAAAAAGACAAAGAAAAGGCTTTTATTTGGAAGGGTGAGGAGATAGGAAGGTTCGGGGTAACCATTATAAAAATATACTGTATGAAATTGACTTTACTTTCAATTAAAAAATAAATTAAAAATTACACTCATACATATATGCACAAAGGTAATGATTATAGTTGACCTGAGCTTTCAAGAGTAAGGATCCCAAAGAGTTTGATGTCATGAAGAAAAAGTAGGGTAGAGGTGTGGGCATAAAGATGACAGAAAGCTGTAATCAAGAAGTTTACATAAGCCGGGAAGTGGTGGCACACGCCTTTAATCCCAGCACTTGGGAGGCAGAGGCAGGCAGGTTTCTGAGTTTGAGACCAGCCTAGTCTACAGAGTGTGTTCCAAGACAGCCAGGGCTAAATAGAAATAGAGAAACCCTGTCTCAAAAAAGAAGAAGAAGGAGGAGAAGAAGAATGAGAAGGAGGGGGAGAAGGAGGGGGAGGAGGAGGAAGAGGAGGAAGAGGAGGAGGGGGGGGGAGAAGAAGTTTACAGGAGCTGAAGACTCCTGTCAACAATTTTATGTGGAAGTACAGCATCTTATATACTGTTTGTAGGGAGAAATGGGCCAAAGTTTCAGAAATTTATGTAAAAAATTATTGGCGAATTGGATTCCACAAATAAAGGCCGACTGGGTACTAATAAACACAGCCCATTCATAGGTGAAAGTTTGATACCCAGGATCCAAAGCCATAATATTTCTGGGCCCTGGGCCTAGCCCCAGACCGTACCTTGCCAAGTCTAACCTTGAACAAGGAACCATAATTAGCATTCTCTTTATCCTTTCAACTTGGCCTCTGAGAAAGCCTTGGGTCTGCCTGGAGCCCAACATACTTGACATTATGTTACATTCAGTAATGACCTATCAGGCAGCATGTGCCTACTAGGGCAACAATGGCATTACTATTACGAAAGTAACCAGTCACATTCTGATTAGAAAGCAGGTCTGTTCTGCATAAGGGAATTTACACTTAGTACTACTATATTATACCTAGTATAAAATGAAACAAAATCCACAACTAGGGAGGTCATAGACTTTGAGAAAAAAAATCAAAGAAGATAGGCAAAAAAGATTGTAGAAATCAGGCTACAGAATCATTTTAGTAGATTCTATTCTCTAGACATGACAGGGGAATATAATCCCATGAACTCTCAACAATACGCTTAGGAAAACAAGGCCAACATATTGCCAATAGTAGTGGACATGCCAATGTGTACAGGGGAAATTCCACATGACCTCACACCTAGATGAAGAACTAGACATTTATAATGATTTTTTTTTCCGTGAAGGACTAGAAGTGCAGAATAATATATTGGGATGAGTTGCAAGGCATAGCAGAATGTATAACCTGCATGCTATATAAAACATGATGTGGTTCCTGAACACAGCTAATGTGGATTTAGTCTCTATGAGAGCTTGATATGAACTAGAAACTACTGTTAGATCCATTTAGTGGGCAATAAGAGAGAGAGGCCTGAGGAGGCTAATTTACACCAAGTTGCATAAGCTGTAAGCTACAAAAGTAAATTGTACCAGAGTTCTGTGAAAGCCAAATTCAAAGTCATAATAATATTAAGTCTCTAGAGTGATACAGTGAACTAGTGCATTTCTCCGATCTGGAATTTCCTCTCATGTGCATGGAGATAATATTACTGGTAGGATGATTGGTTTAGGTTAGGAGTTTGAAGAAATAAATGACTGTAGCTATAAAAGTGAGTTGTGAACAGGGTAGGGTATGCAACTTCAAAGGACAGTTATCCAGCTAGGGGACTAGCCAGCTATGCCACTAAGGGCAAATCCTTTAACATCTCTGATCTTATGATTGCAACCTAAAAGTTGAGAATCTGAGGACTAGAAGATTTTCTATGTCCTTTCTACAAATAGTTCTTGGGTCCATAGGGTAACAACCCAGAGATCATTAAAGGACCAGTTGAAAGTTGAAAATTGATACACATGGCAAAGTGGGCCTGAAATCATTAGGGAAGTCACCCTAGCAACCATTACACCAGAGAGTAAGTATCTGTAGTATTTCCCGGTAATTGGCTTTTCTCCTTCCACCTTTAAACTCAAAAGGATCCCAGAGTTGCGGCCTCACTTGCTGTGAGTGGATAACTAAGTTCATGGCCATAAACATTCATTAAGGAGAACCATTGCACTGAACAGGAAAGTACACAGAAGGAAGAATAGGTAGTTTGAACCTTCCAAAGGAACCACATCTTCTTCTAGGATTGGGTTTGGGGCTAATGTCAAGACTTTGAATGTAGACTCTGTTCTGTCAATACCCGTGAAGTTTTTACAGTAGGACTAAAATGGGGCAAGGCTTTTAGAGATTTACCTCATCCATCCAGCCCCCACCCCCTCACTGCTTTCAAACTTCCTTACCTCATAACCATTTTCTTTCTCTTTACCTGGATTACTGAACTTCAGTGAATAGAATGATCTCAAACATAAAAGAAAGTCTGCATTAATTTGGGGGGGTGAAGTGAGAGTTAAATTCTTAAATATCTTACTATGACATTTATTGCCTTTGTTTGTTGTCTTGTATTATAAGGGAATAGGGGAATCTTCAACCCAAAGAAACAGTGAATGTCAATTCTGACAGTTGTGTAAGGATTCCAGAAAGACTTGAATCAAAACAAACTTAATTTTGTTTCAGAAAAGTTGGCTGAGATAAAAAAAATATGCTTGTTTATGCTTCTCCTTTTCTTCATCATTGGGGTAATACTTTCTTTCTGTTCTTCAAAATTCTGCTTTAAAAATAAGAAATTGTTCTCTGTAGAAATACACAGCTTGATTCATAACTTTTGGTTAACTAGAGATAAGGTAAGTGCTAAAGGAAGGACACATACCAATGTAACTTCTTTTGTCTTTTTGGAAGGACTCAAACAGCTTTTTGTTATTCTCCTTGGTTGTGCTGGTAAGTCTGAGACTAACAGGATGACAAAGCAGATATCCAAACTCAGACAACAGGAGCAGATAGCATGGGTCTGAATGTCAGCCTCTGGCTTCTTTAACTTGAATCACTTGTTACTCAGTATCATTCTCTGCTTCACCTGGTTTTGTGCCTCAAACACCTCAAACTGATGACATCTTTGTAGGGTCAGTGCTCAGAAACATCTCCATTAGCTACTTGTACCCAAAAAAGATCCAATTCAAGATTTATATCAGAAGACTTTCCTCCTGTAGTTGCCCAGAAAATGGTAAACACAGGGAAAATATGTATCAAAGACAGTAGGTATATTCAGAATTTCCCCTTTAGCAAATTGAAAAATTATCAAAATAACTTATAACTTGAAATAAAGGTAAGTACCCACACTTAGCCAGTCTCTTCTGGAGATGATGGCCTACACAGAATACACCAAAGCATGGCAACCCATGTTACCAGAATGAAAGTTAAAAAAAACATGAATTCTATTGCAGGTGATGGAGCAAGAGTTTCCCTGATCTAAAGACATTAAATCAGTGTTCCTAGGATGCTCATAAATCTCCCAGGAAACTTGGGGTCCAAGATAACTGGTGCTCAGTTTGGAAGGAGAACAGAAACTTTAGTTATCTTAAGCAGCTTAGACAAATTCAGAGTGCAAGGGGCATCACACCTAAACCTCTGATTATGAACCTTTGACCTTATTCCTGCTATGGTGCTGTCCAACTAACAAAAATATCCTGAAACTGAGATAATCCTTCCTGAAAGTCAAGAATGGGCTACCTATTTCCAGATTGGCTGCTTTATAGGAGGACTTCCAAAGATTTGGTCCTTGATTTTATTGGACACACATGAATAATTCTATCACTATTTATAAATTTCATAATACTCTAGGCTACTTTTAAAATGTGGTTTAAATACATTAGCAAAGTATTTGAGAAATTCTTTGCAATTGAAGATCTTTCCCTAAATGAAAAAGATAATAAAAATTACTAAAATCATAATCTGATATAAAATGATTTCATATTTATTTTGAAAGAACAACACCTACACTGACATGAGACTGAAGCAGCAATTACTCTCAGGAGTGTCAGTAAACCACTAACACCACTTATTTCAGTCATGCCTGCCATTTGTTTCATAAGCTCAGCAATTTAATGGGTGCATTAATAAATGTTTCCAGTCAATCTTTAATTATCTTCTTAAATCCTCATGACAGTAGATGAATCAGGTAAGATCTAAAGAATGAGCAGGTTTTCATTGACAGCTGGAAAGGAAGCACTGGGTTCCTCCTATGGAAAGGTAATGTACTATTACTCTCAATCCAGACTCAGAGAAAGAGATAGAAAATGTTATTATTCCCCTTGAACCAATGATGTTTTCTTTTTCTCCTCCCCAATACTAACCAGGATTACCAAGACAATGATTAAGGGAAGAAACATTACTGAGATCACGGAATTCATCCTCCTAGGATTCTCTGATTTTCCCCAAATCACAGCACTGCTTTTTGTTATGTTCCTCATCCTGTATATTACAACGCTGACCTGGAACCTGTCCCTTGTTGTTTTAATAAGGATGGACTCCTACCTCCATACACCTATGTACTTCTTCCTCAGTAATCTGTCCTTTATAGACATCTGCTATATCTCTTCTACAGTCCCAAAGATGCTTTCCAACCTCTTCCAGGAAAAGCAAACTATCAGCTTTGTGGGCTGCATAGTTCAATACTTTATGTTTGCCACAATGGGACTGAGTGAATCTTGCCTCATGACAGCCATGGCCTATGACAGGTATGCTGCCATTTGTAACCCTCTTCTGTACTCATCAGTCATGTCACCCACACTATGTGCTCAGATGGTGATGGGAAGCTACACAGCAGGAATCATGGGCTCTCTATCTCAGGTGTGTGCCTTGCTGCAGCTCCACTTCTGCGGACCTAATGTCATCAGACATTTCTTCTGTGACATGCCCCAGCTGTTAAATCTATCCTGCACTGACACTTTTTTTGCACAGATAGTGCTCCTTATATTAACAATGTTGTTTTGTATTTCAAATGCTTTAGTCATCATAATATCCTATGGCTATATTGTCTTGTCCATTCTGAAGATCACTTCAGCTAAGGGTAGGTCCAAGGCATTCAACACTTGTGCTTCTCACCTGACAGCTGTTTCCCTATTCTACACCTCCAGTGCTTTTGTCTATTTTAGTTCCAGCTCTGGTGGCTCCTCCAGCTTTGATAGATTTGTGTCTATCTTCTACACTGTGCTGATTCCTATGTTGAACCCTTTGGTGTATAGTCTGAGGAACAAGGAAATCAAAGATGCTGGAAAGAGGTTACAGAAGAAGCTGGGATGCTGCTAATAAAAGAGTCTGAGATTTCTGGCAGATTTTCCCTACAAACTATCTACTTATGTGGAAAAAAAGATTCAAAGTTATAATAGCCATGTGAACTGTGACTGATTTGATGCTAATGAAACATAAGCCTTGTAAGTCCTGTAGGTTTATCCTTTCCGTGTTACATTAGAGACAAAGTTCGTAGCTGTGATGAAAGGGTGGACCATTTAGAGACTGCCGTATCCAGGGATCCATCCCATAATCAGCTTCTAAACGCCGACACCATTGCATACACTAGCAAGATTTTGCTGAAAGGACCCAAATATAGCTGTCTCTTGTGAGACGATGCCGGGGCCTAGCAAACACAGGAGTGGATGTTCACAGTCAGCTATTGGATGTATCACAGGGCTCCCAATGGAGAAGCTAGAGAAAGTACCCAAGGAGCTAAAGGGATCTGCAACCCTATTGTTGGAACAACATGATGTACTAACCAGAACCCCGGAGCTCTTGTCTCTAGCTGCATATGTATCGAAAGATGACCTAGTCGGCCATCAATGGAAAGAGAGGCCCATTGGACTTGCAAACTTTATATGCCCCAATATAGGGGAATGCCAGGGCCAAAAGAATGGGAATGGGTGGGTAGGGAAGTGGGGGGCGCTATGGGGGACTTTTGGGATAGCATTGGAAATGTAATTGAGGAAAATATGTAATAAAAATATTAAAAATTAAAAAAAAAAAGAAATAGCTTTTTCGCCGGGCGTGGTGGCGCACGCCTTTAATCCCAGCACTCGGGAGGCAGAGGCAGGCGGATTTCTGAGTTCGAGGCCAGCCTGATCTACAAAGTGAGTGCCAGGACAGCCAGGGCAACACAGAGAAACCCTGTCTCGAAAAACCAAAAAAAAAAAAAAAAAAAAAAAAAAGAAAAGAAATAGCTTTATCTGTTATTATTTATCCACAGTATTTGTGAAACAACCAAATTTATAAGTTTTTGCTGCTGCAATTAAAGACTTTCAGCCCTGGGTCCTCTCCTTACAGAAGGCTGGAAGCATCTCTGGGTTTAGAACTCTTGTCTCACAAATGGCTCAATTTAGCTGAATAAAGACCTGGTGAAGACCAATGTTGTTCTTTATTTCTGAGCAAGAAACCTCTTGTTAGAAGGAATAAAATTAACATTGACTTGGTTGTGCCTCCTGGGGAAAAATACTTTTGACAATTAAAATGTTTCTAAGGCAAATGAATGCTAACCATCTGAATTTTTGGGTCTTATTCTTGTCTCCACTAGCAACTGGGTAAGTGAAAAAGATGTGGACTAAGACTTCAGTAAAGATGAAGGAAATGGTTTGTTTATTTACTGTGAGTATGAGTATTTGATTCTGGAAATCATAGTCCATTTGAGATTTCAAACTTAAATTCTAACTGATCTGATACTGTAGCACTCTAACTTTCTTTCTTAAATCACGGCAATTTATTCTTGGTTAACATGGATTATGGGATAATACTATAAAATTACTACTGATATTTTAAATATAGATTGTATTTTTATGGGAGTGCACATATGAATTTACTGTAGGTTACTGAATATTCAATCTCTAAAAACTAACAGAGAATTGTAAACTACTATACAGGTCTTTAAAATTAAAGAACAATATAGGTAGAATCAAGAGCCTACTAAGTATCCCTCAAAGATCCTGAACAGCAGTGTTTGAGAGGAGATTTGCTGACCTGTTTCCTAGAGAGTCTGCTTTTCCTGTCATTGTTAAACATACAAAACAATCACTAAGAAGGAGCATACCCCCTTTGAAGCAGATCTCTGCAGATCCACGAAGATGTACTATCTTGTAGTGATGCTATATAGACAAATAGATGACTTAAGTCTTAATGATGATCCTATAAGAATTCCTAAAATTCTACCTGTGATTATTAAGCTTTCATTAATGTGACTGCTATTAGGTCCTTTTCTGATAGTCAAAGCTACAATGAGAACTCTGCCAGTCTCCCAAGTGTTACCAGTAAATTGCTCTTAGATGGTAACCATACTTTCTCCTACCCAAAGCACATTCCAAGAGGTTTTAAAACAATTAACCAAAGGGCATTAAAAGGCAACTAACGATTTATTGTAGATGCTAGGATAGAAGATAAAATACCGACTGGGTTTATCTATACAAAACTTCACTAATCACTTAGTTATGGTTTTAAACCTTCAGTGAACCTGTGGAGCTGAGACAGATGATGGATGTTTAGCCAGATAATTACTCCTAATGGATATTCATGTAAACATTCTCTGTTGTAAACTTCTATTTCAATTTATGATTTGATTTTTTGTGTGAACTTGTAATGAACTTTGTAACATGTGATCATGTATTCTGAAAGAAGTACAAGTACTGAGGACAAAGAGAAGCATGATAATCATGAAGAGAGCTAAGATCAATAGAGGAGAATTTTGGCCTTTCCCCACTTAGACTAGAACTTTCCCCTTTACCCACTTAGGATCTTTCTGCTTTTCCCCTTAGATAGCTTTTATAGGAAACATTTTACAACTTGATAATAAAGTCTGTGATCACTTCCCTGTCTTCTCTTCCTGAGACTTCTGACTAGCAGGCTGAAAGTTAGAGTCCAGCAGTTCCTGCTGAGATAGACAAGGCTATTTACTTAATCCTTTGTGGCTTGAAGAAGAGGTACTAGGTACCAGAAACTGCAGTTTCTAGCCTCAGAGGATCACAGAAGGTAGGTCAGCTACAACAGCATAGTAACTTAGGCTTAGATAAGTAAACCTTTTATTATACAGCAACTCTAAATATCTTGACAAAGTCCTATCCTCCGCTTAAGCTTTTCCTCCTCGCTGCTGCCTAAAGAAGAACCGAAGAGAAAAAGGAACATCCCACACTGGGGCTGGCCTCTGGTATCTCACTGTTTTGACAGGTGAAAAAAAGATTATGATTAGGACACAATGGCATCAGCTTGTTTCAAATTTACTTTCCTCTAGTTTCTTTGTCACTCACAATTATACATGACAATGCCCAAAATCAATTTTAACTATGATGGATTTTGCCCAATGAAAAAGGAGCAGAGGTGATACAAAACTTGTGGGAAGAAATCTTCAGAGATAGGCCACTCTTTGCCCTTTGTGCTTTTGCACTTTGCCACTGAGACATGAATTGTTGCAAATATTTCTCTATCAGTAGAGAGGATCAATTTCGATGACCTTGGTTGACCTTTGTGGATGATGGAATAGTAAACAAAATAAAGCTTTGTTTTTAAGCTTTTGAGTTTTATATTGTTTGTTCAGCAGAAAGGAACCTCATGCCTTTAACATCTGACTTAGTATGACTCCAGATACCCAACAACCCAAAAATTTCCAACTCTAGTCATTCACATTATTTTACCCTCTACAAATATTTTCTTATCCTTTAGCTTATTTTTTTTTTACTATAAACCATGCTAAAGTTTACTTTGGGGACTTATAAAGAATGAGAACTTCATGCAAACTCCAAATACTCCAAGTCTGAATTTACCAAAGACTGTAAGATAGATTCCAAACAAATTTAGGGAGCTATATCTCCAATAATGCTGATTATCTGTAGTATAGTAATTATGCATGAAGTATTCTCTCTGAAAGTCATTCAAAAATAAGTTCAAATGGAATTTACTACATAAATTTAATTGCAAAATGATAATAG